>NC_062968.1:261220-316084 GCF_023119035.1 Salvia hispanica
CAAAGTTTGGGTGTTCACTCCTATCGTACGTGTAGTTCTCTTCTGAAGTTTACCTGCCTTCTAAGTATTTTATTGACTTTTAGCTTTTCACCTAACTTGTAGGATTCCATCCGATGTCAAGGCTTCTTTCAAATGTCTTTTAAAATACTTCTACCCACTTCGTTCATTTTCGCAAAGTTTGGGTGTTTACTCCTATCGTACTTGTAGTTCTCTCCTAAAGTTTTACCTGCCTTCTAAGTATTTTTACTGACTTTTTGCTTTTCCCCTAACTTCTAAGACTCCATCCGATGTCAAGGCTTCTTTCAATTGTCTTTTAAAATACTTTTACCCACTTCGTTCATTTCCGCAAAGTTTGGGTGTTCACTCCTATCATACGTGTAGTTCTCTCCTGAAGTTTACCTACCTTCTAAGTATTTTTACTGACTTTTAGCTTTTCCCCTAACTTCTAGTACTCCATCCGATGTCAAGGCTTCTTTCAAATGTCTTTTAAAATACTTCTAAGTTAGTAAAAATAGTTAGAAGGCAGGTAAACTTCATGAGCGATAGAAGTAAACACCCAAACTTTGCGAAAATGAACGAAGTGGGTAGAACTATTTTACAAGACATTTAAAAGAATCCTACACATGTGATGGAGTCCTAGAAGTAAGGAGAAAAGCTAAAAGTCAGTAAAAATACTTAGAAGGCAGGTAAACTTTAGGAGAGAACTGCATGTACGATAGGAGTAAACACCCAAAATTTGCGAAAATGAACGAAGTGGGTAGAAGTATTTTAAAAGACTTTTGAATGAAGCCTTGACATAGGATGGAGTCCTAGAAGTTAGGGGAAAAGCTAAAAGTCAGTAAAAATACTTAGAAGGCAGGTAAAACTTTAGGAGAGAACTACAAGTACGATAGGAGTAAACACCCAAACTTTGCGAAAATGAACGAAGTGGGTAGAATTATTTTAAATGACATTTGAAAGAAGCCTTGACATCGGATGGAGTCCTAGAAGTTAGGGGAAAAGCGAAAAGTCAGTAAAAATACTTAGAAGGCACGTAAACTTCAGGAGAGAACTACACGTACGATAGGAGTAAACAACCAAACTTTGCGAAAATGAACGAAGTGGGTAGAAGTATTTTAAAAGACATTTGAAAGAAGCCTTGACATCGGATGGAATACTAGAAGTTAGGGGAAAAGCTAAAAGTCAGTAAAAATACTTAGAAGGCACGTAAACTTCAGGAGAGAACTACACGTACGATAGGAGTAAACACCCAAACTTTGCGAAAATGAACGAAGTGGGTAGAAGTATTTTAAAAGACATTTGAAAGAAGCCTTGACATCGGATGGAGTAATAGAAGTTAGGGGAAAAGCTAAAAGTCAGTAAAAATACTTAGAAGGCACGTAAACTTCAGGAGAGAACTACACGTACGATAGGAGTAAACACCCAAACTTTGCGAAAATGAACGAAGTGGGTAGAATTATTTTAAATGACATTTGAAAGAAGCCTTGACATCGGATGGAGTCCTAGAAGTTAGGGGAAAACCGAAAAGTCAGTAAAAATACTTAGAAGGCACGTAAACTTCAGGAGAGAACTACACGTGCGATAGGAGTAAACAACCAAACTTTGCGAAAATGAACGAAGTGGGTAGAAGTATTTTAAAAGACATTTGAAAGAAGCCTTGACATCGGATGGAGTACTAGAAGTTAGGGGAAAAGCTAAAAGTCAGTAAAAATACTTAGAAGGCAGGTAAAACTTCAGGAGAGAACTACACGTACGATAGGAGTAAACACCCAAACATTGCGAAAATGAATGAAGTGGGTAGAAGTATTTTAAAAGACATTTGAAAGAAGCCTTGACATCGGATGGAGTCCTAGATGTTAGGAGAAAAGCTAAAAGTCAGTAAAAATACTTAGAAGGTAGGTAAACTTCAGGAGAGAACTACACGTATGATAGGAGAGAACACCCAAACTTTGCGGAAATGAACGAAGTGGGTAGAAGTATTTTAAAAGACTATTGAAAGAAGCCTTGACATCGGATGGAGTCTTAGAAGTTAGGGGAAAAGCTAAAAGCCAGTAAAAATACTTAGAAGGCAGGTATAACTTCATGAGAGAACTACACATACGATAGGAGTAAACACCCAAACTTTGCGAAAATGAACGAAGTGGGTAGAAGTATTTTACAAGAAATTTAAAAGAATCCTACACATGTGATGGAGTCCTAGAAGTAAGGGGAAAAGCAAAAAGTCAGTAAAAATACTTAGAATACAGGTAAACTTTAGTAGAGAACTGCATGTACGATAGGACTAAACACCCAAAATTTGCGAAAATGAACGAAGTGGGTAGAAGTATTTTAAAAGACATTTGAATTAAGCCTTGACATTGGATGGAGTCCTAGAAGTTAGGGGAAAAGCTAAAAGTCAGTAAAAATACTTAGAAGGCAGGTAAAACTCTAGGAGAGAACTACAAGTACGATAGGAGTAAACACCCAAACTTTGCGAAAATGAACGAAGTGGGTAGAAGTATTTTAAAAGACATTTGAAAGAAGCCTTGACATCGGATGGAGTCCTACAAGTTAGGTGAAAAGCTAGAAGTCAGTAAAAATACTTAGAAGGCAGGTAAACTTCAGGAGAGAACTACACGTACGATAGGAGTAAACACCCAAACTTTGCGAAAATGAACGAAGTGGGTAGAAGTATTTTAAAAGACATTTGAAAGAAGCCTTGACATCGGATGGAGTCCTAGAAGTTAGGGGAAAAGCTAAAAGTCAGTAAAAATACTTAGAAGGCAGGTAAAACTTCAGGAGAGAACTACACGTACGATAGGAGTAAACACCCAAACATTGCGAAAATGAATGAAGTGGGTAGAAGTATTTTAAAAGACATTTGAAAGAAGCCATGACATCGGATGGAGTCCTAGTTGTTAGGAGAAAAGCTAAAAGTCAGTAAAAATACTTAGAAGGTAGGTAAACTTCAGGAGAGAACTACACGTATGATAGGAGAGAACACCCAAACTTTGCGGAAATGAACGAAGTGGGTAGAAGTATTTTAAAAGACAATTGAAAGAAGCCTTGACATCGGATGGAGTCTTAGAAGTTAGGGGAAAAGCTAAAAGTCAGTAAAAATACTTAGAAGGCAGGTAAAACTTTAGGAGAGAACTACAAGTACGATAGGAGTAAACACCCAAACTTTGCGAAAATGAACGAAGTGGGTAGAAGTATTTTAAAAGACATTTGAAAGAAGCCTTGACATCGGATGGAGTCCTACAAGTTAGGTGAAAAGCTAAAAGTCAGTAAAAATACTTAGAAGGCAGGTAAACTTCAGGAGAGAACTACACGTACGATAGGAGTGAACACCCAAACTTTGCGGAAATGAACGAAGTGGGTAGAAGTATTTTAAAAGACATTTGAAAGAAGCCTTGACATCGGATGGAGTCCTAGAAGTTAGGGGAAAAGCTAAAAGTCAGTAAAAATACTTAGAAGGCAGGTAAACTTCAGGAGAGAACTACACGTACGATAGGAGTAAACACCCAAACTTTGCGAAAATGAACGAAGTGGGTAGAAGTATTTTAAAAGACATTTGAAAGAAGCCTTGACATCGGATGGAGTCCTAGAAGTTAGGGAAAAGCTAAAAGTCAGTAAAAATACTTAGAAGGCAGGTAAACTTCAGGAGAGAACTACACGTACGATAGGAGTAAACACCCAAACTTTGCGAAAATGAACGAAGTGGGTAGAAGTATTTTAAAAGACATTTGAAAGAAGCCTTGACATCGGATGGAGTCCTAGAAGTTAGGGGAAAAGCTAAAAGTCAGTAAAAATACTTAGAAGGCAGGTAAACTTTAGGAGAGAACTACAAGTACGATAGGAGTAAACACCCAAACTTTGCGAAAATGAACGAAGTGGGTAGAAGTATTTTAAAAGACATTTGAAAGAAGCCTTGACATCGGATGGAGTCCTAGAAGTTAGGGGAAAAGCTAAAAGTCAGTAAAAATACTTAGAAGGCAGGTAAACTTCAGGAGAGAACTACACGTACGATAGGAGTAGAACACCCAAACTTTGCGAAAATGAACGAAGTGGGTAGAAGTATTTTAAAAGACATTTGAAAGAAGCCTTGACATCGGATGGAGTCCTAGAAGTTAGGGGAAAAGCTAAAAGTCAGTAAAAATACTTAGAAGGCAGGTAAAACTTTAGGAGAGAACTACAAGTACGATAGGAGTAAACACCCAAACTTTGCGAAAATGAACGAAGTGGGTAGAAGTATTTTAAAAGACATTTGAAAGAAGCCTTGACATCGGATGGAATCCTAGAAGTTAGGGGAAAAGCTAAAAGTCAGTAAAAATACTTAGAAGGCAGGTAAACTTCAGGAGAGAACTACACGTACGATAGGAGTGAACACCCAAACTTTGCGGAAATGAACGAAGTGGGTAGAAGTATTTTAAAAGACATTTGAAAGAAGCCTTGACATCGGATGGAGTCCTAGAAGTTAGGGGAAAAGCTAAAAGTCAGTAAAAATACTTAGAAGGCACGTAAACTTCAGGATAGAACTACACGTACGATAGGAGTGAACACCCAAACTTTGCGGAAATGAACGAAGTGGGTAGAAGTATTTTAAAAGACATTTGAAAGAAGCCTTGACATCGGATGGACTCTCAGAAGTTATGGGAAAAGCTAAAAGTTAGTAAAAATAGTTAGAAGGCAGGTAAACTTCATGAGAGAACTACACATACGATAGAAGTAAACACCCAAACTTTGCGAAAATGAACGAAGTGGGTAGAACTATTTTACAAGACATTTAAAAGAATCCTACACATGTGATGGAGTCCTAGAAGTAAGGGGAAAAGCTAAAAGTCAGTAAAAATACTTAGAAGGCAGGTAAACTTTAGGAGAGAACTGCATGTACGATAGGAGTAAACACCCAAAATTTGCGAAAATGAACGAAGTGGGTAGAAGTATTTTAAAAGACATTTGAATGAAGCCTTGACATCGGATGGAGTCCTAGAAGTTAGGGGAAAAGCTAAAAGTCAGTAAAAATACTTAGAAGGCAGGTAAAACTTTAGGAGAGAACTACAAGTACGATAGGAGTAAACACCCAAACTTTGCGAAAATGAACGAAGTGGGTAGAAGTATTTTAAAAGACATTTGAAAGAAGCCTTGACATCGGATGGAGTCCTAGAAGTTAGGGGAAAAGCTAAAAGTCAGTAAAAATACTTAGAAGGCAGGTAAACTTCAGGAGAGAACTACACGTACGATAGGAGAGAACACCCAAACTTTGCGAAAATGAACGAAGTGGGTAGAAGTATTTTAAAAGACATTTGAAAGAAGCCTTGACATCGGATGGAGTCTAGAAGTTAGGGGAAAAGCTAAAAGTCAGTAAAAATACTTAGAAGGCAGGTAAACTTCAGGAGAGAACTACACGTACGATAGGAGTAAACACCCAAACTTTGCGAAAATGAACGAAGTGGGTAGAAGTATTTTAAAAGACATTTGAAAGAAGCCTTGACATCGGATGGAGTCCTAGAAGTTAGGGGAAAAGCTAAAAGTCAGTAAAAATACTTAGAAGGCAGGTAAACTTCAGGAGAGAACTACACGTACGATAGGAGTAAACACCCAAACTTTGCGAAAATGAACGAAGTGGGTAGAAGTATTTTAAAAGACATTTGAAAGAAGCCTTGACATCGGATGGAGTCCTAGAAGTTAGGGGAAAAGCTAAAAGTCAGTAAAAATACTTAGAAGGCAGGTAAACTTCAGGAGAGAACTACACGTACGATAGGAGTAAACACCCAAACTTTGCGAAAATGAACGAAGTGGGTAGAAGTATTTTAAAAGACATTTGAAAGAAGCCTTGACATCGGATGGAGTCCTAGAAGTTAGGGGAAAAGCTAAAAGTCAGTAAAAATACTTAGAAGGCAGGTAAAACTTCAGGAGAGAACTACAAGTACGATAGGAGTAAACACCCAAACTTTGCGAAAATGAACGAAGTGGGTAGAAGTATTTTAAAAGACATTTGAAAGAAGCCTTGACATCGGATGGAGTCCTAGAAGTTAGGGGAAAAGCTAAAAGTCAGTAAAAATACTTAGAAGGCAGGTAAACTTCAGGAGAGAACTACACGTACGATAGGAGTAGAACACCCAAACTTTGCGGAAATGAACGAAGTGGGTAGAAGTATTTTAAAAGACATTTGAAAGAAGCCTTGACATCGGATGGAGTCTTAGAAGTTAGGGGAAAAGCTAAAAGTCAGTAAAAATACTTAGAAGGCAGGTAAAACTTCAGGAGAGAACTACAAGTACGATAGGAGTAAACACCCAAACTTTGCGAAAATGAACGAAGTGGGTAGAAGTATTTTAAAAGACATTTGAAAGAATCCTTGACATCGGATGGAGTCCTAGAAGTTAGGGGAAAAGCTAAAAGTCAGTAAAAATACTTAGAAGGCAGGTAAACTTCAGGAGAGAACTACACGTACGATAGGAGTAAACACCCAAACTTTGCGAAAATGAACGAAGTGGGTAGAAGTATTTTAAAAGACATTTGAAAGAAGCCTTGACATCGGATGGAGTCCTAGAAGTTAGGGGAAAAGCTAAAAGTCAGTAAAAATACTTAGAAGGCAGGTAAAACTTCAGGAGAGAACTACAAGTACGATAGGAGTAAACACCCAAACTTTGCGAAAATGAACGAAGTGGGTAGAAGTATTTTAAAAGACATTTGAAAGAAGCCTTGACATCGGATGGAGTCCTAGAAGTTAGGGGAAAAGCTAAAAGTCAGTAAAAATACTTAGAAGGCAGGTAAACTTCAGGAGAGAACTACACGTGCGATAGGAGTGAACAACCAAACTTTGCGAAAATGAACGAAGTGGGTAGAAGTATTTTAAAAGACATTTGAAAGAAGCCTTGACATCGGATGGAGTACTAGAAGTTAGGGGAAAAGCTAAAAGTCAGTAAAAATACTTAGAAGGCAGGTAAAACTTCAGGAGAGAACTACACGTACGATAGGAGTAAACACCCAAACATTGCGAAAATGAACGAAGTGGGTAGAAGTATTTTAAAAGACATTTGAAAGAAGCCTTGACATCGGATGGAGTCCTAGAAGTTAGGGGAAAAGCTAAAAGTCAGTAAAAATACTTAGAAGGTAGGTAAACTTCAGGAGAGAACTACACGTACGATAGGAGTGAACACCCAAACTTTGCGGAAATGAACGAAGTGGGTAGAAGTATTTTAAAAGACATTTGAAAGAAGCCTTGACATCGGATGGAGTCTTAGAAGTTAGGGGAAAAGCTAAAAGTCAGTAAAAATACTTAGAAGGCAGGTATAACTTCATGAGAGAACTACACGTACGATAGGAGTAAACACCCAAACTTTGCGAAAATGAACGAAGTGGGTAGAAGTATTTTACAAGACATTTAAAAGAATCCTACACATGTGATGGAGTCCTAGAAGTAAGGGGAAAAGCTAAAAGTCAGTAAAAATACTTAGAAGGCAGGTAAACTTTAGGAGAGAACTGCATGTACGATAGGAGTAAACACCCAAAATTTGCGAAAATGAACGAAGTGGGTAGAAGTATTTTAAAAGACATTTGAATGAAGCCTTGACATCGGATGGAGTCCTAGAAGTTAGGGGAAAAGCTAAAAGTCAGTAAAAATACTTAGAAGGCAGGTAAAACTTTAGGAGAGAACTACAAGTACGATAGGAGTAAACACCCAAACTTTGCGAAAATGAACGAAGTGGGTAGAAGTATTTTAAAAGACATTTGAAAGAAGCCTTGACATCGGATGGAGTCCTAGAAGTTAGGGGAAAAGCTAAAAGTCAGTAAAAATACTTAGAAGGCAGGTAAAACTTCAGGAGAGAACTACACGTACGATAGGAGTAAACACCCAAACTTTGCAAAAATGAACGAAGTGGGTAGAAGTATTTTAAAAGACATTTGAAAGAAGCCTTGACATCGGATGGAGTCCTAGAAGTTAGGGGAAAAGCTAAAAGTCAGTAAAAATACTTAGAAGGCAGGTAAAACTTTAGGAGAGAACTACAAGTACGATAGGAGTAAACACCCAAACTTTGCGAAAATGAACGAAGTGGGTAGAAGTATTTTAAAAGACATTTGAAAGAAGCCTTGACATCGGATGGAGTCCTAGAAGTTAGGTGAAAAGCTAAAAGTCAGTAAAAATACTTAGAAGGCAGGTAAACTTCAGGAGAGAACTACACGTACGATAGGAGTGAACACCCAAACTTTGCGAAAATGAACGAAGTGGGTAGAAGTATTTTAAAAGACATTTGAAAGAAGCCTTGACATCGGATGGAGTCCTAGAAGTTAGGGGAAAAGCGAAAAGTCAGTAAAAATACTTAGAAGGCACGTAAACTTCAGGATAGAACTACACGTACGATAGGAGTAAACAACCAAACTTTGCGAAAATGAACGAAGTGGGTAGAAGTATTTTAAATGACATTTGAAAGAAGCCTTGACATCGGATGGAGTACTAGAAGTTAGGGGAAAAGCTAAAAGTCAGTAAAAATACTTAGAAGGCAGGTAAAACTTCAGGAGAGAACTACACGTACGATAGGAGTAAACACCCAAACATTGCGAAAATGAATGAAGTGGGTAGAAGTATTTTAAAAGACATTTGAAAGAAGCCTTGACATCGGATGGAGTCATAGAAGTTAGGGGAAAAGCTAAAAGTCAGTAAAAAAGACATTTCATCAACAAAAGCAAAATCAAATGTCCCTTCCAAACCTTATTAATTCATTAAGGACTTATTTTGCAGAGTGGTTAGGATAAACCCCAATGAAAACTACATTAGGATATAAGCTGCGGGATTACAGCAGAAGAAGTCCAAATTGGTGGTAGTGTTTTGTAGACCGGATACATGGGCCCACTGTTTTGAGAAGCCCATACGTCAAATATAGGCGCGATCTTTGGGCGCCAATTTTTTTGGGAAAAAGTTTAAACTTATTTTCCTCTTTCAACAGTAAAATAAAAGATTTCAAAGACTTTTTTGTCAAGGCTACAAAACAGTTAGAATATTGAGGATAAAAATATTTGTCTCACTTATTCCCATCTACAAAACACACCCTAATTAGATAATAATTGGACTTTAATTTTAATAATTTGGCATGTTAATAATAATATTTACCTACTAAAATAAAATAAATAATGTTGATATAAATTTAATTAGTAAGAGAAATAAAATATGTAGCATAGTACTTATTTCATATTATAAAATTTATAATTATATTAATAATTATCTTTATAAGAAGTAATTAATTACCTTGGAGAGGAGGTCCTTCAAGACACTCATACCATCAGACTGGATGAACTCAATTTTGTGAGTCATGTTTGCCTTTTCAATAAATGGCAATCCAGTTTCATAAGCTTCCCTATCCGGGTCGATCGCGATTATCTGTAGAACGACGATTATACGAGTAAGTCAAGATTAAAAAAAAAAAAAAAAAACACTACATAGGCTGGTATATATACTAGTATCAGTGATAATATGTGCATACACAACTCAATTAAAATTTTTTTTTTGTCCCCAAAATCTACGTACCTGGCCATCGTCTGCAAGAGCGAGAGCTGTTGCGAGAAGTGAGTAACCAGTAAAAACTCCAAGTTCAATAGTCTTCTTCGCATTCATAATTTTCAGAAGCATAGAAATAAACTGGCCTTCATCAGCCGGCACATTCATGAGACTCCTGATCAAATACATAAGATCAAATTATAATCAATTATTATTATTGGGGTTAATAGCTAAAAAAATCACCAACTATAGTCTAGTTCTGATTTTACTACTTATTTTAAATGTGGTGAAAAATACATGAACTTCAAGTGTGTAGTCTATTCCTCACAATCAAGTATATATGTTACTTGTCATTGTCAATTTTAAATAATATAGAGATGATATGACAAAATCAGTGTTAAAATGGCAAGTCTACGCATCAAATCAATGAGGTTTTGATACCAATTAGATGGATTTTTATAATATGTAATTGAATTTTTAATGTATTTTTTGAACTTCGTTTTGGTTTTGTTAAACATCCGATTTGCCACCTCATACCAAGACGCCATCGTTTTGTACATTCCGACATGTCACATTTTGACCCAATATGGGTGAAATTTTATTTCATAGGAAATTTGCTGCACGCTAAAAGTTTAAATAATTAAGAATATAAATTGTTGAAGAAATGTATATTAGATGATTCATACCGAGATTTATATTTGTCGATAGTAGCATTTCTGAGATCTTTGAGTTGTTCATGTTCTCTGGGATAAGCAATTGTTTTCTGAATATACTGTAATGAAAATAGGATACCATTTTTCATTGATAATGAAAATATTGGAACAAGTTTTAAAATAATTTGTATAATAATTAAGTTGAGAGTAGAGAGAAAACCTGAGTGAGGGCCTCGCTCCGGAGAATGGAGCCGAACTTAGTGTCTTTCATATTTAGAGTGGTGTGTTCCTTGGAAAGAATAAGGATTGAGGCTATTTATAAAGCCTTTAAATGTCACATAACACAACTACGTTGTAAAGCCATTAATGTGAAAAAATGTCACACGACACAACTACGTTGTAAAGTTTGAAATAAATATTTCACACATGACATAACACAACTACCATAATAGGTTTTGTAGTTTCGGGCCTTTGGGGTATCTTACTCTATTACTTTGATATGGGGATGGAATATGATAAGGAAGTACCACAAAAGATGAAATTATTATTCCTTAATTGATTTATTTCTTATGGAATATGATAAGGAAGTACCACAAAAGATGAAATTATTATTCCTTAATTGATTTATTTCTTATGAGCGCGCGATAGTGTTACATGTGTGAGTTATATAAAATTTCTAAAATTTTAGTTACATTATAAAAGTAATATTATATTGAATTGAAATATACTACCTCTCTCTCTAATATAAGTCATATTTTGACATTTCGGTCTGTTACATAATAAGAGTCATCTTTCACTTTTTTTTACCATAAATGGTAATATAGGCCTTACATTCCACCAACTTATTCAACTCACAATTTTATTATAAAATTAATATATATAAGTAGGACTCATAGTCCACTTTTGGTACATTTATTGATACTCTATCATACCAAATGTGATTTTTATTATGAATAAGAAATAGTATGAGTATTAATGATGAGGGGGCCTACATATCCGTAGAAAATCATTTGATCTAGTACATAATTCTCTTGTAAAACGATGACAGGACTTTGAAAGAAGTACAAGTAATTAATACTCACATCTCACTTTTCAAAATTAATTATTTAAAAATATTTAATTAATTGCTAATTTTATTGTGTTCGGCCGTACGAAATTTGTTTGTGGATCTGTGACTACTTAGAAGGACAATCAAGATGTATATTTCAAAATGTACATTTAACAATTATGGAACAACGATGACAACACGATATAAGCTCAATCTAAATGGTAGTGGAGTTGATATAAGTTCATCCGAAATCCTTCAATGCCTCGGACTTCTCTGCTTGAATTCCGAACATTGCTCGACAATAATGTGGTGTTGATATATGAGGATGATGAAACTAGTCCATCACTTATAATATGACATAGTACTATATGTTATGCTTATGTAATAGTTTTAGCTCCAATATCAGTTCTTATGTTTAAAATATTATATATTTTATAAGAGGAGTAATGAAAAAAATAATATGTCTCAGCCCCCAATCCGTTGACTTTATGTTGGCATGCCTAGTTTTGTGTATTTTGGGCCAAATTTTAAAACAAAACTTAATCAAGTAAAATTTAAGCTACGAATTATAATCTTATAGCCCAAACCCACAGCCCACTCTTTCAACAAATATAAAACTTTGGCCCAACAATAATTTAATTATAAGCCTAACAATCGTCTTTCTTAAAATTCTGGCGACCATCCCTCAAAAGAAGAGAAGATGAAATTATCTATGAAAATCAGGTATATATATTTGGGGAAACAAAGGACCATATTCTCAATTAATATGCACCAACGGAACCCACTACTCAAATTTTCTACACTAAATAATGAGTAGTTTGACATAACTCATATATTCCACATTATATAATTTCCAGCTACACGTTTTTCCTGTCAAAGAAAATCTAATTTATTTGGTATCTGTTAGAATTAGAGGTCGTTGTTGTTAAGAATTAAATTCAC
Organism: Salvia hispanica; assembly: GCF_023119035.1. Classification (NCBI taxonomy): domain Eukaryota; kingdom Viridiplantae; phylum Streptophyta; class Magnoliopsida; order Lamiales; family Lamiaceae; genus Salvia; species Salvia hispanica. Next base: position 273,339 of record NC_062968.1, read on the forward strand.
CAGCTTTGATTGACAACTTACAGAATAAGATATTTCCTAACTGATTGAAAAAATTAATTTTAAGAAGGAACTAATACTTAATAATTACTCATTCACTTTCGGATTCAAAATTTACTGAGCAAAATAAAACAAAAAAGGGCAGTCTGAAAAACCATAAAACTAATCACGTATTGAATGTGTATAAGATGAATAGTTCAGAATTAGCTACACTTAATCTATGAATCAATTTTCAATGAATACAAATTCCTACGAAAGTGCAGTTTTAAGATTCACCTACTATAATCTCCTACTTAACCCACTATCAAATTATTTCATAAACAAGTCTAATTAGATAGCACACCAATCAATTTAACACTCCACTATCAAATTATTCCATAAACAAGTCTAATTAGATAGCACACCAATCAATTTAACACTCCCAATTTATGTTAAAGAGAAAATAGAAAATGAAATTAACACTATATTAATGGCCAAAAACACAGTGTACAATCATCAAACACATTGATGGTGCCATATAACATGGATTCAATGGTGTAGAAAAACTCAAGCAAACGTAGTTTACAACTTGGAGCAACATTTAAAGTTTAACCCGAAAACATTGTGAAAATCACAATAAAAACCACAGGAATCATGCTTTCGTGGAGAGAAATGGAAATTTGGGAGCAGATCGTCAGAATGTTGACTGGAATTCCATCCTTTTCTTCCTCCTCTCTTTCTCTCTTTTTTTCCGCGTTTGAATTGCTACCCAATCTTCAGTTTATTCTCTCTTTTAAAATCACAACCGTCGGTAACTGCCAACAATGTTATTCTCGGAGACTCACCAACACTATTCTAGATTTTCCGTCGGTTTCAGCGACTAGCCGAAACAAGCCTACACTCCAAAATCGACTACTGCCTTCTTCCTCCCAGCTCTAGTTTTACACTTCATTCTACTTCTTACACGAGAAAAACACACTTTTAACAGCATTAAATCCTGAATAAAGATACAATATTAGATTCATATTATTAATAGCCATTTAAATATATAATGAATATTTGGTCAAATTCTAGTATGTCCTATGAACTTTGTAATTGGGATATTAAATCATAAAATTTCAATTTTTCTCAATTGTCTCATCCGTGCACAAATCCACATCTTTTGGTGATGTGTAAAATGATAATATTTCAATAAAATAAGAAAAGAAATGAGAAATAAAAGTAGGCCTCACATTTTACTAATTTTTCTACCAACTTTTCTTAAATTTCTTAAAATGTGTGAAAGACTCAACTGAGATTCCTAATGTGGTACGGTTGGTGTATTATATTATTACTCCCTACGTCCGACCTATATTGACCTATTCTTTTGGTGTTATCTCAACCAAGATGAGATATTACTAAAAGTAGAACACTTTTATCTCTATATTATTTTCTCTCTTAATTTATTTTATTCAATTAACACATAAAACAAAATTACATAAAATCTCGTACCGCGTAAGGACAAGGTCATCTTCCTTATAATGAAAGAATTATTAGTATTTAATTTTTGCCTTTTACTAGTTAATCTTCTTCTTTTATTCACATCCATCATTACTGTTGTTTGAAATTTAAATTATCAAATTTTGCCCTTTTTTAACATTCAGCTTATAATTATTTAGTTCGTAGCATCATTAGTTTGCTAAGAGCTTAAGAATATTTGAAAAAAATTCAAAATATAACAAAAAAAATGAATTGGTAGGCCTCCCAGTCCCGCCCTTGTTTACTAGCAACACCAAATGCGCTATGGTGGCCGGGCCGTCTTTGATGGCGGCAGTTTTCTAGGTAATTAAGTATTATATGTTGGAATTATATAAAGGTTTTCATGTTGATTAACCAAGAATAATGAAAAAGAAGCATAAAATATATAACTGAAGCGTACTTTAATCCATCTAATATAGAACAATGGAATTGCTTTGCAGTGGATATGGATCTTTCATACAATCACGTTCTTCCATAATCCTATCTTATATTTATATAAAGGTTTTTGGCCTTTTAAACTAAAAACTTTTCCCGAATTCCGGTTTTTCCCATAAACTATGAGATTTGTTTTTAAAACCAAAAACTTTCACTTCGTTAGGCCCAACACGACCTGAATAACATATTTCCGGTACAGAAGTGGTCCAACATGGACAGTCGGGAAAATGACATGGACGCCGGATTTAGGACCCTAAAATGACGTCGTTTTACGGCTCAATCATTTTTAAAACATTACCCAACTCACCTAAAATCGAATTCAACCAAGAATCAATTAAACCCTAAAATCGAATTCAACCATCTTCGTTCATCCTCTCACTTCGAAATCAGGCGTCTTCGTTCCATCTCAGGTAGACAAATTCAAATGTCGTGTTCATCTTCAGACAGAATAATTCCCCTCAGCCATATGACGTTGAGGTAGGCGATGAGGGCCAATTACTGGGGGATGTCGCCGGAGAGGTGATTGGAGGAGAGGTCGAGTGCTTGGAGATTGGTGCAGTTGGAGAGGAAGGGGGAAATGGAGCCCTTGAGAGAGAGGTTAGAGAGAGAGAGAGAGAGCTTGTAGATGCGGTCGATGGCGCCCTCGAGGAAGGAGGTGAATCCCTGGCAAGGGTTGGCGAAGGTGGATTTGGTCCAGTTCTGGAGATTTCTCAGGGGATCCTGCAGAGATTGGCTAAGGTGGGTGAGGCAGCGCTCGTCGTTGGGATCGGCGGAGGCGGCGGAGAGGAGGAGGAGGGCAGCGGCAATCCGGCCCCAGATGATGCCCATCATTCTAATCTATCTTAACACCTAAAGAAAAGAAGATGCGCGCCAACTGTTTGTGGAAATGGCAGAGGGGGATTAGAGATAATGGCAAATTCAAATCTCGTGTTCATCTTCGGACAACGAAGAAGATGGTGAAAAAGCCCTAACTTTACGTTTGTCGATTTTTGTGGAATTTGTTTAAGTGTTGGGTGCGTGAATACTTGTTTTTAAGTATTGGGCGTGTGAATAAATGTTTAAGTTGTGTTTTGTTTAAATAAAAGTTATCATTTGTATTGAAACAATTGTGACTGCATGTAGTATTCTGCCAAATAGGATCAGTAATCACTTTAATGACAAATATGATTCAAATTGACACGTAGACAACCCGGGTTTCGCCGTTGACCCGCCGGAGGAAAAACCTAATGAAGTGAAAGTTCGTGGTTTTAAAAATAAATCTCATAGTTCATGGAAAAAATCAGAATTCGGGACAAGTTTTTGATTTAAAAAGCCAAAAACCCTTATATAAATAATACCCTTTATTTTCTGTTAGGTCAACAAATAGAAAATCTTATATAATATCTACACTTATTTCTTTAACAAATAAATGTACTTTAGTCTAAACTTTAATCTCTATTAAACCATTTTAATTGATTAATTGAAAGATAGTCATGCACGTTAAATACGCACGTTTGAAGCCCAAATTTCTAACATTGTATTTCCTTATTTATATTATGTACTAACTAATGTAGTTGAGAATTCTATCAAGCAAGTTAATGTAATATAAGCCTAGAATACATAGATAATTATATATATAGGGGAGTGATCAATTGCTAACTCATCATTTAATTGTTAACTACAACTAATTTAAGGTCATAAGATTTTAGAAAACGTGTGGTCTACAATTTGCCACGTGTAATTTTTATTTTTATTTATTAAATCGAAAAAGATTAAAAAAAACTCCAAATTAGAGTTTTCGATGAAAATGTCAATATAGTGTTCCAAAAATATAACCACAATGCTTTGAGAATGTCAACACAATGCTTTAAAAAGTTAACACATTGCTTATATTGACATTCTACATGTATTATATTGATATATTTTATATACTATGTTGACATTTCTGTTGTACGAAAAATTCTCAAAAAAAAATTCAAATTTTGACGTCGGAACATATGCATGTAGGATATCGTTGAAATCCTTATAAAATTATCTTTAATTTGATATATGTTATATGAATTTAAAGTTTTAGGATTTCTTTTAAAAGTTAGTTATAACTAATTTTATAGTTAATTGACATTAATACCGCTATTGATATTTTTTGGAATTAATTCTATGAACTTATTGACGTTTTTTGTTGATCATATTGACATTTCAGGGTTGATGATGTAGGCCTTTAATTTAAATATCCAATAGTTATTATTTAGTTATAGTTAGCAATTAAGTATTGAGTTAGCAATATAACACTCCCCTATATATATACTCGTAGTACTAGCAGTATTTACATAAGTCCTGATTTGATATATTTAGTCTTCCATGACCCTCTCCACTAAATAACATCCCTATTTCTTGAAAGAAAAGTTTTATTTAAGTCATGTTTTGTATATATTAAGTGTATCACGTCCCTCTCCAATAATTTAACATTCCGCAGTGCTATTCAGTTTCCAAGATAAAATAATACCAAAATATAATTTAGAAGTGAGTTGTGAGATTATTTTAATCATAGATGATTAGTTATAACTAATTATTTCATGATCATCCATTTAAGATTGAGTTATGAGATTGAATTTCATAAACCAAACACATCATAAATTTAATCTCGAATACAATCTTGCAAATCGAACAATTAACTCACCTATGTATGCCTGTCCAAATTCCATTGGGAGGATTTAATCCGTAAACAGTTGACCCCACATATATATGCCTGTCCAAATTCTTTTGGATCATTTAATCAGTAAACAGTTGATGTATAAGTGTGTTGGAAGAATAAATAAACATGCGTTAAAATGAGTGTTATTTCCTGGAGAATGCACGCGGTTGCGTAGAAGATTTGTATGTTGACGGACCAAAGTCTTTTTCCTTTACTTATACTCCCTCCGTCCCAAATAATTTGGTACACTTTGACTCGACACGAATTTTAAGAAATCTAATGGAAATTGAGTTGAAAAAGTTGATAGGATGTGGGTCTTACTTTTAAAATATTAATTTTATAATAAAATGTGAGTAGAAATGAGTTAGTGGAATATGAGGTCCACTACCAAAGTGAAGTGGGACAAATTATGTGGAACGACCCGAAATGGAATATTAGGTCGAATTATCAGGCACGGAGGGAGTAAGACTTAAATGGGGCTAACCTGAAATGACATATATCATAAATAATGAGATATTTCAAATCAATTTTTATACTGCTATATTTTTAGATTTCACACTCAGTGTGATTTAAGATTCAGTTTATTTTTCTCATACTAACTTCACATTGGCTATTAATCCCTTATTGATACATGTCACACTTGGAGATATAAATATTATAATAATTATATAAATCCCTTATTCAGAATTAAATAAAATGCAATTCTACGTGTCAAAAAATCGACCTTCATCTCTTCCTCTCACTTGCATCTCTATTTTTGAGGGGAGTATTATTTAGAATCAAATTTAGTACTATCAAATGACAATTCGTTTTTGGGATATATTAGTAGTAGTATTTCTTAAAGCAATCCAACTATTTATAAAATGACAAATTACTTGTAAGTACACGAATCATGTTTAAATTTGAGATGGCCAAAAAGAAAACATGCGTTGTGCAAGATGAAAAATCAGAGGAACATACTATACTTTTCAAACATATACTTTTCAAATAAAAGATTTACTTTTCAAATAAAATATACTACTATGCACGAAGGATTTGTATATTTCTTAGGAATTCTCCATTACATGCTCTTAATGGAAGGTTTTGTATAGGGATGTCAATGTAGCCCGCAACCCGTGGGCCGGCCCGAATAGTCCGCCAAATTTACAGGGTTAGGGTTGAAAATTTCTAACCTGATAAAATTACAACTCGATTAGCCCGCACCCGATTAACCCGCAACCCGTTAGGGCCAGACCCGAAAACCCGATGGGCTGGCCCGAAAACCAGATAAAATTTTTATCGTTCTATTTGTTTGACATAATTCGACACTTCATTGGTTATTTTATAATATAGATTACTAAATAAATAACATTCATTTTTATATATTAAATATATAAATTATATGTTAAATTTTTATTAACGTAATAATAGATATATAAATTAGAAACTTCAAATTCACTAAAAAATATATATTTAAATTTCAACATGCTTTAAAATTTCTTGATGTTTATGTTTTATTTTGCATAAATCTCAAATATTAGTATTTGATCATGTTTATGTTTGAGTTTAAGCACATATTTCAAATTTATCATAATTAAATATTTTACATTTTATAAATGTAACTAATTTTCACCATTATTTATTTGATTGAACGCATTTTAATTTTATCGGTAGCAACCCGATTAGCCCGATGGGCTAGCCCGAAACCCGAGCTTTTAGGGTTAGGGTTGAATTTTTATAGCCCGAAAAAATCACAACCCGATTAGCCCGCACCCGATTGACCCGCAACCCGGTGGGCTGGCCCGATTGCCATCCCTAGTTTTGTATATATATGTGATATGTATGAGTGGACTTATATATTAGAATTGAAACAAACATACAAAAATGAGAATTTGGTGGGTTGGGCTTATGTTATTGCAAGTAGTGAATTCTGATCCACAGACATGGAGTCTGGGTGATGGGTGCAGCAGTAAAGTACCCAAAGATCCATCTAACTTTGCCACAAACCTCACTGCCACCTTCGCTCAACTCCGAGCTAATCTCTCGGAGCCCAACCATTTTGCCACCGCCGACACAAAAATCTCACCGGACCCTGTTTACGCCATGGCGCAGTGCAGGAACTACTTGTCTCCAACCGACTGCTTGGCCTGCTTCGACGCCGCTGTAATCGCCATCACCACCAAATGCAATTGCTCCAGCCTCGGTGCCCGGGTCGTCTTTGACGGCTGTTTCCTTAGGTAACTTACTCACTAACTTAATGATTGGTACCTACATACAAAAGTATACAACCACTAACTTAAATGTTTGGTACCGACATACAAAAGTATTTATTTGAGGCAGTTACAACCACTAACTTAATGATTGGTACCTACATACAAAAGTATTTATTTGAGGCAGGTACAACTAGGTATGTCAATCTAGGCCCGAAATCCGCGGATCAACCTGAATAACCCCCTAAAATTATAGGGTTAGGGGCGGAAAATTGCAACCTAAATGCATAATAGGGCTACATGGGCCGACCCGTTCAGGTCAGCGGGTTATGCAGGCTGCCCTGGGCGGGTTGTGGGTTAGTCCATGGGTTGATAATTTAAAATAGAAATATAATTAAAATTTTGGATTATATAATTATATTATGTATATGCAGCAATATCAATATTAAACGCAACATTGATATGAATTAGATATGGTAATTATGTTTCTCTCTCAAATTGAAAGTTAGAATTTATTTCTTGGGTACACAATGAAGAATGTCATTCAACTCCATTGAAATGCATGATTTCCATTTAGTTGTACTCAGATTCACGGTATGTTTATGTATTTTGTTTCAATTTTCAATTTTATTATTTTTTTTCTCTTGTTCACTTTGATAATACTTTATTATTTGCGATAATCTGTTTTTTTTATATAAGTTAGAATATTGGGATTTGATAGAAAGAAACACATAAGATCACGTTTGACTCGAATAGCCCGTGGGTTAGCTCGAAACCCGAAGATTTAGGGTTAGGGCCGAAAATTTATAACTCAAAAAATCACAACCCGAATAATCCGAACACAAATAACCCGACAACCCGAGTGGATTGGCCCAAACCCGAGCGGGTTAGCCCAATTGACATCCCTAGGTACAACTAACTAACTAACTAGCTGAATGATGAGTACCTACATACAGAACTATTATTTTGAGGCAGGTACGAGAGCTACAACTTCTACCAAAGGACAAGCGAGCAATGGCTAATATGTGATGATGTTTCGTCCTCGGCAGCCGGTTTCTTGGAAGAGAAAACTAGATTGCTGAGTGACCTTGAAGTGGCAACTCCGAGGATGAAAGAGTATTTTGCAGCAAGTCAACGAAATACAATTGTTTATGCGGTCGCGCAGTGTACTCTCACAGTCACGCGACTCGGCTGCCAAGGTTGCTTACAGGCAGCATATAATAGTTTGCAGAACTGCAGTGATGCAACGGGTGGAAGGGTTACCGATGTTGCCTGTTTTATGAGATATTCCAATCAATCTTTCTTTCCCGATGATCAGACAACACCTATCAAACTACCGGGAAAAGGTAGTTAATAGTACTCTATATGTCCCTCTGTAGCTAAGACGTATTCTTTTTTTTTTTTTAATTAAAAAGCAACACCTTTATTCTCTCTCTCTTACTTTATCTGCAGGAATCGACGAAAAGGCAGTGATAGGGGGAACGGTTGGAGGTTCCCTACTATTTGTAATTGTAGCAACTGCTCTCATGTGGTTCAAGTTTTCAAGGCAGCTCAAGAATGCTCTAATAGGTTCATTATTTACCTCTCATTCTATTTTTTTGGATATATAACTAGGCTATACTTCATAATCATTCTTTCTTGTCTGTGATTGTATTTCAGCTAATATATTGGGGGCTACGCAGTTGCAACTTCCAAATAGATATAGCTACACTGATTTGAAAGAAGCAACAAACAATTTCAGTGAGGAAAATAAAATAGGACAAGGTGCTTTTGGTGCCGTCTACAAGGTACTGGTTTTAATATGTTTGAAAGTATACGAGAATTGAATATAAAATTTATTTTTTTTAGGTGTGCGATCAAATACTAACTATGTTAAAAATATCAACACAAAGACATCAATTTATCAATTTTCTTGTGTTGATAAACTTATGCCTTTGTGTTGATATTTAAATTTATATGTTGTATTGATATAATTATGTCTTTATGTTGATAATTGAAAGTTATTAATTATTACTGTAAATTAATTAGCACACTAACGTAACCCATTTTTTTTATATGCATAGATGTACTTCTGTACTATTATTTTTCTATATATTCGTGTTGTTTGTGCGAGTGCATATGTTGTGTTTGTGCATGTGTATTGTGTGCAGTGTGTGTATGATTGTGAGATATCTAATTTACACCTATTTGGAATGTCTTTTGTGTAGGCGACACTGAGAAATGACACGGTTGTAGCAGTGAAGAAGTTGGATATGAAACATAGTGGAGCAAAGGAAGATTTTGAGAGCGAAGTTAGACTTATTAGCAATGTTCATCATCGCAACCTAGTCCGTCTCTTGGGATGTTGCACCAAGGGATTTGACCTGCTTCTTGTTTATGAGTTCATGGAGAAAAAAAGCCTTGATAGATTCTTATATGGTATGTTCTGGTTCATATAAAATGTTAGGTGAGTTTCTATCTTAAAATCAATCGGTGATAAGTGAGAAATAGCCCATGAGAGTCGCTTCATAATCTTAATAAGTGTAGTTGTATGTGAAACTTATATAGTTGTGTTTCAGTTCTCTCTCTTTACACTAAATTGAGATATTTTCTGTTTTTTCTTGAATAGGTCAAAATCGAGGATTGTTGAGCTGGAAACAACGCGTGGATATAATATTTGGAACGGCAAAGGGGATTGCGTTTTTGCACGAGGATTACCACACCACCATCATACATCGAGACATCAAACCGGGCAATATCCTACTCAACAATCACTTCCAAGCTAAGATTGCGGATTTTGGTTTGGCGAGGCTTCTCCCTGAGAATCAGACACATGCCAGCACTAACTTTGCGGGCACATTGTAAGTGTTGTCTCATTCTCATCACTCTATATGGCTATTTGTCTATATAATATATATGTATACATATACATGATTAGGGGGTATACAGCACCGGAGTACGCCATCAGGGGACATTTGTCCGAGAAGGTCGACATCTACAGCTTCGGAATTGTGATGCTTGAAATCATCAGCGGCAGAAGATCCACTGATGTCACCCCAGATTCCACCTATGAATATTTACTTAAAGAGGTAAATACTCAAATTAACATAATAAATGTAGAATCAATCATTTTAAGGGCATGGTCCTAATTATATGTGCAGGCATGGAAGTTATACGAGAAAGACACTCACCAAAACCTAGTTGACGTGGCATTGAACTTGAACGAATATCAAGTGGAAGAAGTGAAAAAATTGGTCGAGATTGCTATGCTTTGTGTACAGTCAGCGCCTTCGTCGAGGCCAACCATGTCACGGGTCATTTTCATGCTTTCTGGCGATGGATCCATTGGGGTGCAGAGGGCTGTCCGAACGCCGTCTTTCGGTTATGAAGTTGGAGTTCATGTTGATAATGGCAGTTTGCTTTCTACACAAGAATCTGATGCCACTACCTTACTCACTCAGCGAGTGGCAGATCCAGAAAAATAAACTCGTTGGGTCGGATATACTGAAGAATATCATTGTAGTATTCTTATTTTGGTGTCTCGTCTTCATCACTTCTCTCGTCGTCGTCCTACTCATCATCTGTACTAAAGTAATTAAATTACAAATATTATCTCCGTTGTAAATTCTCCTTTTCATACTCGAATGTGAAATCGAAATATGTGGTAATTGTTTGAAATAACATGTATACTTTCTTGCTTTATATACTCCACAAAAGTTTGAAATTGTTAAAGAAAAAACACAACTTATATGAACAAGAAGCCTTGTACAATAATGTGTGTGAATTGACAATAGTGAATCAGTGATAGAGTAGTTAATATCCAAAGCCAAATATTAAGGTTCAAGTTTACCATGATACAATCCTTTTAAGACTTTTATAGCCTTTTTTTTACTCTCTTCGGGTTTTAAGAAATGTAATAGAAAATGAGTTGAAAAAGTTAGTGGATTGTGGGTCCTACTTTTATATATTAGTTTTATAATAAAATGTGAGTAGGAATGAGTTAGTGGAATATGAGGTCCACTACCAAAAATGGTAAAAGTGAAATGAGACAGATTTTGGGGGACGGACGAAAATAGAAAAATGGGACAAATTTTCGTGGACGGAGGGAGTAATTCTTAGAATTTAAGGTTATTTTAGTCAATATACAATTCTACCTCTCAACCATATTACTTAACTCACATATTAGTGTCTCTCTCCATTAATCTCTTTCTTAGCTCGTGTGTCTCTCTTGCAAACATGCAAGCACAAACACAAAGTATTTTTGTCCACTTAGGCATAGAGGCACGAAGTATACTAGCATCTACAGGAGCCATCTCCCATTAAACAAAAGAAAATTTCATTGTAATTTCTCAATTCGAGAAACTTCATAACGTAGCTCTGGTGGAAAAAACATGTGAAAAATGTGGGAGACTTTTGAGGTGGCCAAGACCTATGGCCTTTCATCTTAGGTAACCCCCAAATGCATTAAGAGATAATCTTGATTGCAAGGCCTTTCAAGTGCTTTCTCTAGCCTATAAATAGGCTTGATCTTGGAGTGGAGGAAACACAACAACATACACTTTCTACTTTCTCAAGCTCTCTACATCATAATGTGCATTCATAGAAGCATTGCATAGCTCGATTCTCGGAACTCCATCAAGTTCGCCGGTGCCTAGCGGGTTTGAGGTGCTTCTACACGCTAGGAGGAAGTCGTTTTATCTTTGGGGGCAATACGTCATTCCGTGAGCACTAGCCGTGGCGTAATTTGTCTTGCGGAAAGAGGGCTTTCCTCAACTCGACTTATTGGTGGTTTGTTTTATTTTATTTCCGTTGTAATTTCCATTCCAGTTATAGTTGTTATTTTCCTTCGATTGTAATAGTTAGAGTACCGCCTGTCACGGCTTGGGAATTTTATCCCTTTATTTCTAACCGCTCTTATTTCAGAAATTGCTATTATATTCATCGACGTTACATAATATTGGATTGAAGCATGCTAATTTTTCTATTTATTAAGGTTTTTTCTTTTATTTTTTCCCTCACAGAATTTATAAGTAAACCAAACTACACTACTCAATTGTGAAATCGATTTAAAATAAGCCATAGGCGTGTATTTTAGTGAGAATGAAGTGCGTATTTTTGGTGCAATACAATATTTTTCTTTAATTTTTGAAGTTATTAAATTAAACCATGGGTCGAGCGTGTATTTTTGTGATCCTATTGACTTTTTTTAAATGAGTTGTCTCAAAATCTTGACCCACTTCGATTGGTACATCTGGAACGACTCTACCTCCGATGAGAAGAAGAATCATCAATCAAATTAAAAATAGATATCGAGATAATTCAACCAATTAACTTATAAAACACATGTTTTGTTTTTTACAAAAATACATAAATAATAACTTTACACCCAAAATCAACCCTCGAATTTTCCCAAATTTCACACCCAGATTTATTAAGCAAAAAAAAAGTGATATTTGAATAAAATTTAACGAAGGCGGCGGCAAAGGGAGAGGCCATCAGCGATGGAAAGATGAGCAAGTTGGATGCGAGAATCTTTAGCCAAAAAGGTGTTGAGATTCCTAAGAAAGATCCGTTCCTCACCAATCTGATCCTTCCATTCCTGGGTTAGATCCTCATCAGCCAATGCGACAGTGCCGGCCCACAGGGTGTTGTCGTAGGCGATCAGTCCTCCCACCCTCACTACTTTAGCAGTAGCTCGTGATAATTAATGTAGTTTTCTTTGTCGGTATCCACAAATGCGAAATCAAATGTCCCTTCTTCTCCCTGTAATTAATTAATTTCACTTTACAATCAACTTGTTTCCCTCATACTTTAATTTCAAATTAATATAGAGTGTAGCACTCCACTATTTAATTATATTATCATTGATATAAATTATTTATTTAATTAAAAGAGGAAATGGACTCACAGTATGAAGTAATTGGTTAAGAGCCGTGACTGCGTCTGAATTAATGAATTGGATCTTATGAGTCACGCCAGCTTTCTCAATAAATGGCAGCCCAACCTCGTATGCTTCTCTATCCGGATCAACTGCAATTATCTAAATACAATGTTTTTTAAAAATTGGATCAGTAAGCAAACCAGCAAAGCTATCAAAATTTACGCTTGTAACAAAACACAAAATTCAATAATCATTTTTCACAATTTCCAACTTTGATTCAAGTCATCAAAGTCATTATTAGTACACTATTAACTTCATTTTTTTTTAAAGTACACTGCCAAAAAAATCTACTCCGTATAAGATTTTGTCAAATTCTAGTGTGTTCTGTACAAAATTACAAAATTAATCATAAAAACTTATACAGTTTGAATTTGTTTAAAATTAACACGCCGTGAATAATTCTAGTACTATATTTTAACCAAATGATTTTGATTATAAGTACTTGCATGTCTTATTGTAAATTCTTTCATTCCCTTTCTATCCCTTCTTCATAATTCCCTCCCCTGGTCATGATTTACCGAGCAATGTCATCCTTAGCAAAGCGCGGTCGTGACAGAGTGGTATCAGAGCCTAGGTTTCCTTTCCGCTCTGAACCCATGAGTTTTCCTTCTTAAATGGTCTGGACTTGTTTCACTAAACTATGTATCGATTCGACCAAAGCTCAGCACCAATTCATCACACTCAACGAAAAAGGTAACTTTCGTCTTTTTTTTGAAACAAAAGTTTAAAGTGTGAATTTTTATGTGAAAAGTTTAAGAGGTAGAAGGGAAGGAATAACTCTTTAAGTTGGCCTTTAGAATTTTATCATCAAAGAACATAGAATGCTTTAAAAGAACTGTCCCTTGGGAACTTAGTTCGAATTTAGAATGATATGTATGATTTTATCATTGCTTTCCTAAGCGACAGAAACAAAGTGAATGATGTAACAAGGAGTCTTTTAGTACACAGAAGAAACGAACAAGATTAAAGAAGAATGTTGTTATTACTTAATAGCATGGACTGATCTTATCTCTCAGTTGTTCTAAACCTTGAGGACATTTGAGTCGACTAATGTCTTAATTCTCGAGAGTGAGTGAAACCAACTGATACCCATTATCTGTTAAACTTCTTTCCCAATGCTAGACCGTGACATAAGTTCACTAGAAATATCATCATAAAACCAGCCTCGACGAGGTGCCAACACTGAGCTAAAGTTGTTCTAGATCTAAGTCCTCTTAGAATCCAAATTATATGTACAATGTCATGAGAAACCAAATGTCGAACGATGACGGACAAGAACGAGTTTGAGGCAGGTCTATCGCGCTCACGAGTCTAAGAGTGATGTAGGAAGTCGTTTTAAACAAATAATAATAATAAAATCTCCAGCAGGAACGTCATCAGAATGAGGAGGTGAGTCTATATACTCAGTAAAGATAGACCGACGAGAAGAAGCTATACGAAACTCCTTGGAATTTGTGATAATAGCATCGCGCTATCCCAAAGATCTTTTCTACGTTCCGGCTTCCAATTTTTTTTCCACGGAAATGACTGTTGTGGCCTACCAAAACTACTACGAATATGTGATCATCCACCAAAGTTACCAGATCTCAATTTGGAGCCTAAGATTTATCCAGATTCATCCCACTCATGAGTAGACGAATGAGGAGTATCGTCTTATGGATCATGATGATGCTTTTAACCACCAGTACTTACTTGGAGCCCCAATGTTTTTCCTCTTTCTGACAAAGAATTTGATTGACTCATATTTCGAGAGTATTGTACCATTTTGTTCATTTCTGTATGCACCAAGTGGTGGTTCATCTTTTAGTAAGCATAAGTTTGAGTCTTGCCCTCATCTTTTCAAACACCATTGATTGATGTCAATATTCTTTGACTCGTTCCTTGTAAGAGTAGTGACTTTCATGAGTTCTACCAATAAATATCATCTCTGAAACAATTATGCTTCTCAGGCAATTAACTTTCAAAAATAGCTTATTACCCTTGAATATCTCTTGATCGTACTATTTCTCAATATATGATTTCTAAATACCTTTCTTACAAATTTAAGACATATTTTTTTCCACAAGACTCTTACACGTATCGTCTCATGTTCAAATTTTTCTGCAACTCCAAGTTTAAATTTTGAATTTTACTTTCTCCCTAAGAGAGTTGCTTTGATTACCTATGAAAGACTTGGAAAGCCATCAAATTTATTTTCATTATTCCATATTATGATGTGAAGAATCAATAGTCGATACAACTTCACAACAATTGTCTTTTTTTCAGATTCTTCCATTAATTGGGTATGTCGGGGCTTACTCTGATAGATACATCCTCCAATGTTCTCTCAACTCTTTCAAACCTGTTTGGTCAACTGAATTGACAGTCAACTTTGAGAAGTCCTTCATAACTTATTTCATCTACCAATCTTCTAGAAGAATTTTCTACTAAGCTCTACGGTTATAGCTTAGACCTTGTGAAAGTATTTGTCTTTGCTGAATGGATGTGATGAGCCCAATTGAACCTAGTTTTTGCTCTGTTATTGAAAATCAGTAGTTGCAAGCTACATGTAAGAGGTTGTTACGAAAACCCATGATCGCTTGATCAGACTAGTGACATTCATTTTATTCTTCTAGATAACCTTGAAATTATTTCAAAATTCCAATCCCCTTTCAGTATCAATTCACTTTATCCAAGTTAAGACTGGTAAATCCCTGAGTTTCCTACATGAGGAATGCACGAAGAACAATGCTTTAAATCTTTTAAGATTCATAAAAGAAGGAAGTTCCCTTAGGCAGACATGCACAAATGTGATGCACCGACCAGAAGGATCGACATAAGTAGGACATCAAGTTTTAATATATTCCAATTCATGGCCTATTAGAAGTAAAAGGCACTCTGGTGGGATCTTCACGAACAGAAAATTGATTTAGTCCATTTGATAATGATCGAGTTGTTTCGTCGGCCCGAACCGAGGAATCCCTTAGATATGATGCAAAACGGATCTTGTTCTATCCTTAATCTAAGATTCCTTTATGAAAATTTTGAATCGGAGTTTGAAGAAGAGGAGAGGCAAGGAGCCCTTGACCTGCAATAGATAGATGAAGATTTATAATTAAGTACCACTTTCGATGACCCTCTAGAAGAGCGAAAGCACGTTATAGTACGCTTTCACAAAAAAAAAATGTAAAAGTCCTCATAGATCCTTACATCTCGTAGATCCCTACATGCATAAGTAGTTAATTTATCGATATGTGGATGTAAATCATGGAAGAAATCGACAAGGTCGAAACAACCGGCACAATGCTCACAATCACAAGTAATGGAAATGCAACCTTAGCAGCCTCCCCCACAACTACCTTAACTGTCGCAGCAACAACAACCCCGATGACCAATACTACCCTTAAAGGCTCACGCACATGGTATGAGAAGAAAAGAAGCCAAAATGGGGCCAATGGAAGCAAGAATGACCATACTCCTTGATGTATCCATTATTCTCTTATTTGTACGGGTGCATTCCACTTTTCGTATCAGCACCCTGCATAGAGACTTTAAACATCCAAATGAAGCAAGCTAAACATAAAATTTGAATGTCGTTGCCAATAAGAGGAATTGTAGAAATTAAACGTGTTTGCCCGAGTGTAGAAGTCTTATGGGAGAGCTTTAGATCACGACCAACAACATGAGTGTCATGTGAATGTGGAGCACCGACATGATCCTGTGCATGATTTGACTAACCGGGGACTACGCTGCTATACTATGCAACCACGACCAATTTCTTTCCAAATCCCAGGAAAAGAACCAGCACGTTCCCATGGAATCACCAGGGATAAGCAAATATCCCTAATAACTGCGACAGTCGTGCGGATAAGTTCACTTGGGCTACCCTGTTTACCCAAACACAAAGAAAACAAACTGATTACCTTGGGAACACTAAGGTTTAAAAGTTGTATGCTAAATTTAGCAAGTGTGAGTTATGGATCAACGAGTTGAACTTCCTCTGTCATGTTGTGACTGCCGAAGGAATCTAAATGAATCTAACAAAAGTAGAGATCGTGTAGGAGTTAGAACTTCCTACAATACTTAATGAGTGACGAAGCTACTTTAGGACTGGAAGGGTACTATAGATGATCCATTGAAGGATTCTATAAGATTTCAAGAGCGATGACGTAACAACTTAAAAAGCGCACCAAAATTTCGTGGACCTCTGACTTTGAAGAGATTTTTCATTAACTGAAGAAGGAGCCGACCACGTCGCCAAAAAAAAAAAAAATTTAGTTGTCCCAAGGCTGGAGATAAGCTATGTAGTTTACTTCAATGCGTTAAGGAATGAACTCGACCGCGTCATCATACAAAGCGGGAGAGTAATAGCATATCTACCATGTCAAGCAGGTTACACAAGCTCAATTACAACCCACGCGATTTGGAATTTAGTTGTTGTGGTGTCCGCCTTAATGATTTGGTGACACCCCTATGGAGTTCGATGTGAAAATTTCAAAGATAACAATAACCTCAAATATTTTCATGACCAAGCCTTGAAAATGAAAATAATAATAAAAAAAATATAGTTGGAACTAGTGAAAGACAACGATTGTGGCATCAACTACCATCCCGGCAAGACCAATGTAGTGGCCGATGCTCTAAGCCGAACAACGTAACACTTGGCAGCCATGTTCACCCACAAGGAGAAACTCCTACGAGAATTCAGCAAGCTCAACTTAGAAATGGTGAGTGCCCCACAAACAGTAAAGGCAAGGATAGCTACTCTAGTGGTGGAGCCAGAATTGAGATAGAAAGCGTATTATTGTTGCGCAAAGGCAATACGAAGACTATGAAAAGTGTACGAGTAACGGTGAGGACCAATGGATGTGAGAACTACCCCGAGGAGGCAGATAACGCCCTCACTTTTGGAGGGAGGTTGGGTGCACCCAATGATAAGAAACCGAGAGACAAGATTGTGAGTGAGGCTCATGACAAGCCCTAGACCGTACACCCTGGGAGTACAAAGATATATCAAGACCTAAGGCAAAAATATTAGTGAGACGGCATGAAAAGATGTATAGCATCTTTTGCGAAGAGATGTTTGGCTTGCCAACGAGTTAAAGCATTGCATCAACAACCTTACGGGAAATTGCAACCTTTAAAATAATAATAATAATAATAATAATAATAATAATAATAATAAATAAATAAATAAATAAATAAATTCTGAGTGAATGTGGGAACACATAACCATAGATTTTGTGACGGGCTTGCCAAAGACCAAGCGAGCGAACACCGCCATCTGGGTGAACGTGGATCGCCTCACAAAGAGTGCTCATTTCTTGGCGATTTCAATTGCTTACGGATCCGAGAGTTGTCTCAACTTTATGTGCGAGAAATTGCGCGCCTACATGGTATCCTAACCTCAATCACTCTAGATCAAGATATGAAATTCACTTTGAAATTTTGGAGAAACCTACAAGAAGAACGGGGTATGAAACTAAACTTCGGCACTTCGCTCCATCCACAATCTGGCGAACAATCGGAGAGAACGTTTCAGACTCCTGAAGGTAGAAGCTGATGCAATCCTATTGTTTATAGAATTTTTTTTTTTTTTTACAACAATAGTTACGAGACGACCGTTAATATGGCACATTACACCGTGTTGAACAAGAGGAAGTGCACATCACCGCTATATTGAGATGAAGTTGGTGAAAGATAGATGCTGGACCTTGAAGTGGTCAACGAAATGGTCAAATAGTGCGACAAATCAAAGGAAGGATCAAAGAAGCAGAAGACCGACCTATAGTTCAAAATAGGAGACAAGGTTTGTTTGAAGGTATCTCCTCCTGAAGGGATAATATATTTTGGTGTAAAGGAAAAGCTTAGGCCTCGTTTCATTGGCCCCTACGAAATCCTGGAGGAAATTGGACCCGTCGCATATCGTTTGGCGCTGCCACCAAGTTTCGGAAGCGTGCACAACGTCTTCCATGTTTCGCAGCTGCGGAAATATGTGTACGACCCGAAATATGTGATCCACCATGAAGAGATGATGTTAAACCCGGACTTGAGTTACGAGGAGAAGCCAGAAGCAATCTTAGACCGGAAGGTGCAACAACTAAGGACAAAATCTATCACTTCGGTGAAGGTCTTGTGGAAGCATCATGGATACGAAGAAGCTACATGGGAGCTGGAAGACGAGATGAAAGAAAAATACCCGGAACTATTTGAATAGACCCTTACAAATTTCGGGACGAAATTTTTATAAGGGGGAAAGAATGTAACACCCCGACTTTTTACCCTAAGGCTTAGAACATCGATCTATATATATATATATATATAAGTTTCGCGTCCAAATTTTCTTATTATTACTTCTAGTTATGATTAATCGTGTGAAGTATATTTTGAGTAGTGAACAAAAATAGTAATAGTCAATATAAATGTTTGCTCTAATAAAAGTCCGTTTGTGAAGACCGAGTTTCAAATAAAAGTCCGTACACGAGTTCAACGTTTAAGTAAAGATTTATTTAAAAATAAAATACTCTCCATGCCCTTCGGATCTTGCTCAACAGTCACGCCTTGAATCCCGATACCTACACGAATGGATAAGAAGCATGTTAAATCAAGACTAGACGATCGACGAAATCAAATCACATCAAACACGCAAATCAAACGGCGGCTCACGTTTTCCAATTGACGGCTCACGTCTTTTTAAGTGACGAGACATAATATTCTTGCCATTTTAGGAAAAAGAGATGTTTGACAAGACAACTTGCCTCATTTGGCAAAAAGTCCCTACCCTTTGGACAATACATTTCCTCCTTGAATCAAGTTTATGACCAAGCATTTCCATGCACCCATTTTCTCTATAAATACCACACCATCTCTACCCTTAATTCTTTTGTTCTTCCACAAAATCCCTAAACAAAAATTTATCTCATGGTGAGGATGAAGTAAGTGCTTGAAGAAGGAAGTCAAGTTTCTACACACTACCTTGCTTCCATATTTTCCTCAAGGTATCCACCTCTAAACCATTTTGATTTCCTAAGCTTTGCATCACATTTACTATTCTTTTCCATCACACCATGTTAGTAGAATTATTCCAATGATTCTCATCTTTATCAACATCAATAGACCGACTTTTCTCACAATTTCACGCTCAATTTAGACTTTGAACGTAGGACTCTTAGTCAATACTATTGCAATACCCCTCTCATGACAATTAATCTAATGAATAAAAGCCATTACATGCTTCTCTTCTAAAGTTAACAAGGCATAAGACATTATAGACAAGAAGGTGTTAAGATTTAAACCTCAAGATGAGAGTATAGCTTAGAATTAATAAAGCCGATGCCTCGGCCGGACGATGCCGCTGCTGCCTCTGCCGGGCAGCCGCTGCTGCAGTCACAAGGCAGCCACGCACACCTTGCTGCACTCTCGACAGCCACACGCACACAGCTGCTCCGTTTGGCAGCCGCACACGCCGACGCCGCTGCTGTCACACGGTGGCAGCCACCGCTGCTGCCCCTCAGCTTTGTTCTTCGCCACTTCCGCCACTGCCCAACGCCCGCAAGTCAACGGCGGCTGGTCTCGCGCACACCGGCGAGCCGACCGCACCCCGACACTAGTTTTTGACCATGAATAAAGGAGGAGATGAGTTTGTGTGTGTGTTAAGGTATGGAGTGGTTTGTGATAAAGAAACGTACTTGAAAATGGACGAGGCGGCAGAGATCGAGTGACGGGCCTCTCCGGAGGTAGCCGAGCTCCGTCGGTCGAGAAACAGAGAGAGACCGAGGGAGAGAGAGAGACCGAGGGAGAGAGGAGGGACGCGACCGGCGGCCAGCGTCGCTCACCGGCGACGCCAAGACCGCCGGCAGAGAGAAGATAGAGAGAGAGAGGTTGGGAGAAGGAGGCGCCCCTTTTCTTTTTCTTTTCTTCTGGATTGGTGGAGTGTATAGGGCTTTTCTAGTTTATTTGGGTATTGGGCCTCTCCTTTGGGCCAAGTAATTAATTTAATAAGATGGTCTCTTATTTATTCTATTATGGGCCGAGAATTTAGAGGAAATGAGAATTTTGGGCTTTGAAGCTAAGTAATAAAATGAACCTTATCTCTTAATTTTGGATTAATATTTCTTGAAATGTTTGAAGCTTTTAAATAATTAATCTTATGATTAATTAATATCTTACCCTCCTTAATTAATTCCTTGAAGTTAAGAATGTAGGAGCTAAATGAACCATCTCCCAAGCAATAAATTTTAAGGCCTCTTATGAAATAGAGATCCATTTTGTTTTAGTGGAATGAAGTTATCTTGATCGAACCCCGAACGTAGGACGCATACTACATGTAGGATCATTTCATGTCATGCACCTTATGTATGTTCATAAAAACTAATTTAAATCATTATACTCTTTCAAGAAGGGCGTGTTCGCGGAGTTTGATTACCCAAGGTCGAGCTTTTGTAGAGTTTTACTTGGAAGCTTTGAGGTGGGCTTTATATCCAACACATTAAGTGTGGATAAAATTATCAAATATATGAAATGATTTTTGTTTGATAAAATTTGCACTTACTTTTTTTTAAAAATGTTATCGTGCCATAAATTATTTGTTTTATGATGCCTATCTGCTTGGCGATGCCAAATGAATGAATGAATGAAACGAATTCGGCTCCAATAGGACCAAGATCCTTTTCGAGTTAGTGTGCACAAAGGAATGGACCGTGAGTCATCGTAAGGGTTGGCCGGTCAATGTGATCGTGGAAGGTGGCCACCTTCCCGACACACAATGAACTATCAGATATGGCGGATTGAAGAAAAGAACTTAGCCTGATCAGGCGAACTTTATGAAAATGAACTTAGTAAGCTCGGGCCTTTAAGAAAAACCCCCGTGTGTTACTGTGATGGCATGATAATAACTTTTTCTTATATGTGTATCTTCCGGCAATGTGTTCACTGAGTACCCCGTACTCAGCCCTGCATGTATTTCTAAATGTGCAGGTTGAGCTAGTGATGAACTGGTGGCTGAGTGGAGTTGGTGGTCGTCTCATCTCTTTTGTAGGATTTTCGTGGCATGTGTCTTCATACACATGACCATATGGTTACAACTCCTTCCGCTGTGCTTATATTGTAGTATTTTGTACTAATGGGTCATAGGAACAATGATTAGTAACGAGTGACCTATGTTAAACACTCTTTTAAATCCTCATGATCTTTCGTTGTCTTGTGAACCTTTTTTATCTTATGAATAAGTACTTGCATGTCTTATTGTAAATTCTTTCATCCCCTTTCTATCCCCTCTTCTTAATTCCCTCCCCTGGTCATGATTTACCGAGCAATGCCATCCTTAGCAAAGCGCGGTCGTGACACTGGGATTGACATTTAGTTTGAAAGTTGCTATTTTTAAAGAACGGACTAACATAAAAAGAGTTACTATTTTTAAAAAATGAAGTAAATATTCAATAGGTATAACACTATTAAGTAGTAACTTTAATTCTTTCTCAGCCCTATTTGAATATTTTTATTGAGTTAATTTTACTCATTTTAATTGTACAATGACTGAAAAATTTGTACTCTACCTTCATCTAGTACTAATTTTTTATATCGACAATTTTTTAATTTACTAAATAAATGTTGAGAAGACTATTGACAACATTATTCTCCCTCTTACTCTAACATTTCTCCACTTTAACTATTTATTATTATTTTTACAAAATGGGTGCGCAAAAGTGACCGGGACCCCTGATGGCGAACTGAGGGAGTATTATTTTTCATTCGAAACACAAACTCATCTAATCTTTATACACACAAAACTGAAAAAGAACATATAGGTTCAAGTGGAGAAAATTTTACCGGCGGGTGAATTCTCAGTTCAAATTTTACATTAATTTTTCCTGATTTTTGGAATTATATTGTATTTTTTTATTCTCTTATAATTAGTCAACAGATTCCAAAATTATCAGATTCACAATACCTTCTTAATTTTATAATTAGTCAACAGATTCCAAAATTATCAAAATGAATAATCTTCGTAATTAGGAATCAAATCAATAGTAGGCCCATCCCATCAGCCACAAATACATACTATCCCTCCCTATAAATAAACATTTCATATGAAGTACTAATATAATTAAGATTAGGGCTAGTTTATCCAATTGTTTAACACACCAAGAAACCTATCTGTCGCTCTTCAAATCAGGTTCTATTTTTTTCGAATTCTCACATCATTTTCGTATAATTCTTATCTGTAATCTGTTCGATTTTGTAAAACATATTATTTTAATCCTTGTTACAACATTAGTTAGCTTTTGAATTGGAATTATGAGTTAACCAATTCTTCCATTTTGCATAGAAATTGATGGATGGAACCAACTCACACCAGCAGGAGCCCTGCAAAAAACACAAGCGTAAGAAAAGAAGGATAGAGGTTAGCTTTTTATTGCTAATTGTAGCTCAAATTTATGTATAAAAAATGTTGATGATTATCATTCTAAATTGACAGTTGTTGATATATGTATTTACAGTGTGATAAGGGAGTGGTTGATCGGTTAAGTGAGTTACCTGATGAGATCATTTACATCATACTCTCTTTCCTACCCTTGAGACAAGCTGCTTCCACTAGCATTCTTTCCCACCGATGGCCGAATTTATGGAAGCACACTTCTAATCTTGACTTTGTCAACATTAATCGTCGCCACAACAAGAGAACCACTGAAATCGAGCACGACTCATGGGACGTTTCGACGTGCAAGAATGTCAAAATGGTGAATTCAGTTCTCGAATCGCATAAAGCCCTTTTCCTGAAAGAGTTCAGAATCCAATTTTACATAAACAACTCAGCGCAAAGCACAATCACCAAATGGCTCGAATTCGTGTGGTCGAGACAAGTCGAGAGGTTGAAGTTGAAGTTCATATGTGAAAATAGTCTAAAGCATAAGTTATTGTTGGGGGATTTGTTGGGAGAGATTAGACCTATGCAACATCTCAAGACTTTGTCTCTGAGAAGTCTGATAATGAGCGGTGAAGATATCTCCTTGTTCTTGAAAAACTGTCCCTTGTTGAGGGAATTGACCATCGAAGGCTCGCATTTGACGTCTGAAGTTAAATTCTGCGACTCAACCCTCGTGTTGGAGGAGCTTCGGATACGAAAATGCAACATCCAGGAATATTTTATTAACATTTCTGCTCCTAATCTTGCTCTAGTTAGCGTTGATGCAAGGCCGGGGCAGCTATGGATCGAGAATGTTCCAAGACTTGTCGCGGTAAATTTTGCAATTTACAGTGCAAGATATACTATGCAACATTTTACTTCTGCAGTAAGTTGCATTACTTCCCAACTCGAGAAACTTGTCTTTTCTCTCTACTTATACCCTAATGTAAGAAAAACAACACTCACAAATTAAATGTTTTTTCTTCTCTTATACATATATATGATGATGATGAATTGGTTGTCTTAATTTGATAGAAGCTTTCGTGGAATGGGTTTCCGATAATGCCTAATCTCAAGACGTTGCACGTTAAAGAGAGCTCGTTGTATGAGCACGGATGTCTCTTGTCACTAAAATCTGTGATATCGGCATGCCCTTGTCTTCAGATTTTCAAGATTGAGGTTGGTATATTAATATTGTTTCGAAATTTGGTCAAATTCCAGCCTATCTCGCAAAATTTTTAGTAAATTATGCCTTCTTACATATATGCAGTTTAAAGAGAATAGTGTTAAAAATACACCGAATGTTACAAGATGTCCACACCAATACATCAAAACGATGAAGTTTCAAGGGTCATGTGCGACCAATATCATCCGATCAATGACCTATATTACAGATTGTTGCAATGCATATCAAGAAATAAAACCTTGTACTTCGTCTATGAGTAAGGATGATGTACATTCACATAGGGAGCAAATGGATCATCTCCAACAACATTTATCTTATCAAGTTGAAATCAAATTTTTTAAGTCCATTGATGAATAGTGAAGTGATGCTAATGAAGTTACTTAATCATGTATTCATGTTCACATTGACCGGCCAAGGTTCATCCTTGAAATAAGACACACAGAAGCACTAAGACCACAAGCACCAGTGGTCTAGTGGGAGAATAGTACCCTGCCCGGGTTCGATTCCCAGCTGGTGCATTTTATAAGTACTATGATGATTATTTGAAGGGATTATTGGGTTAGTCCTAATTTCTGAGTGAAGTGAAGAAATTTACAATCTCTCTGTGTACTTTTTTTTCATTACATATTATATACAACATGGCATGATCCTTTCTCACAGGTCTCTTCCATTATTGACATTGTGCAATTATTAGCATAATAATAATATTTCCATTGGAAAGAATCAAAGAAATTATAAGAATAGCCATTGCCCATGTATATTTATTTTAAAAATAATATTGTAACGTAACTATATACCTAGTTCTGTTGAAACCATGACCACCCATAAACCTTCACACATTAGCTTAAATGATCATTTATACTCCCTTCGTTCATTAAAAAATAAAAACTTTTAAAATAAGTTTTAATGTAAAATTGATAAAGTAAGAGACATGTAACGAGAAATGTATTTTAAATAGAAGGCATCTATTTTTAAAAGATGGAAGGAGTATTTTTCTATTAAATCATACGCTTCACAGTAGTAAACTATTTTATCCCACTTGATAAAATAGAAAAAATAGAAAAATACTACCTCCGTCCCTCAAAATTTTGACACAATTAAACATTTTAGTCCGTCCCTAAAAGTTTGACACACTTCACTTTTTACCATTTTTGACAGTGGACTCCATATTCCACTAACTCATTCATACTCATATTTTATTATAAAATTACTTAATACTTTAAAAGTAGGACCCACATTCCACCAACTTTTTCAATACATTTTCCATTATATTTCTTAAAACCAGTGCCGGATCAAACCGTGTCAAAATTTGGGGAACAGAGGTAGTAGCCTATTGAGTGATTACTCAATAACTCAAGTACTTTGAATTTTTTTACTTCCTCAATTTTGATAGAAATTACCAATACTCAACAATCCAACTGCAAAATCCATTTATATACAAAAAGTGAAAAAACTAATCACTCTCCTCTATCTCTATGGATCACCAAACCTGTTTTGTGTTGCTATTGCCACCCTTCATCTTCTTCACTATCTTCATCCTCAAACACTTTCAAAACCAAAACCAAAACCAAAACCAAAACCAAAACCCACCACCATCTCCACCATCTCTCCCACTAATCGGCCATCTCCACCTCCTCAACCTCAACAACCCCCTCCACCTCACCCTAGCCTCCCTCTCCTCCCACCTCGGCCCCATCTTCTCTCTCCGCCTCGGCTGCAAATCCTTCCTCATCATCTCCTCTCCCTCCGCCATCGATGACTGCTTCACCACCAACGACGTCGTCTTCGCCAACCGCCCCACCTCCCTCGCCGGCGACCACCTCACCTACAACTACTCCGCCTACGCGTGGTCCCCCTACGGCCAGCTCTGGCGGATCCTCCGCCGCCTCACCGTCGTCGAGCTCTTCTCCTCCCGCAGCCTCCACAGGTCCGCCCATATTCGAGAGGAGGAGATCCTTCGAATTCTGCGGCGGCTGCGTGAGGAGAGCGGGAAGAGAGTTGATCTCAATAACGCGATCTCCGCCTTCAGCTTCAACGTCGTGATGAGAGGCATCGCCGGGAAACTGTGTGTCAAGGAGGAGGAGATCGGGACGGAGGCCGGAAGGGAGATCCTGCGATCGATGCGTGGGATGTTCTCACCTACCGTGTTGTTAGGTATTATGTTTTGAATTTTTGCATCCTAAACTGAAGTGTTGTGTAACGGTCAATGTCTCTAAAACAAAATTTTGACCCGATTAATCATTTTCATTTTCCGTGTTGTTAGGTAAGTGCTACATAAGTCCAAATTTTAATTGACCGTGCCATAATATTTCGGTTTATTTTTGTGATTAGGTATGTGTGATTACTTTCCGATTTTGAGATGGATTGGATACAAAGGGCTGGAGAAGAAGGCAGTGTTGTTGCAGAGGAAGAGGGATGAGTTTTTGCAGGCCATGGTTGATGAAATCAGAGAGGAGGAGAAGACGAGAGGCAGCAATTTGATTGAACGTCTACTGTCGGTTCAGGCGGCGGATCCTGATCTCTACAACGATGATGTTATAAAGAGTATTTTAGTGGTAACGTTTTACTATTATGTTGACTTTTATGGTATACTTTTTCATAAGTATGATTATTATTTAGATATCTAGCAAGACTTAGATGGCTCTAGTTAATAATGACTCAAATGGAGTACGCAAAAATTGGTTCTTTTTTCGATTTTAGTCCTAGATATTATGTTTTGAATTTTTGCATTCCATACATTTCAACTCGGTTCAAAACTGACGGTTCCGTCAAATTGTAACGGTAACGTCTTTAAACACGGTTTTGACCCAATTAAGCATTTTGATTTTTTTTTTGTTTTTCTGGAAATAAAAAATAATACCATTAAAACAAAAAAAATGCTATTTTTTGGGGTCAAAATCACGAAAAAGACGTTGACCGTTACAATTTGACGAAACCGTCGTGATTCGAGTTGAAATGTTTGGGATGCAAAAAAAAACATAATGTTTAGGACCAAAATCGTAAAATGACCATATGTTCAAGATCAATTTTGGCCTTTACTCTAGTTAGGGGGAAAATAATGTGTTATCAACTGAAATGTGGTTTATCAGGTAATGCTGACGGCCGGAACAGATACCTCTGCCTTGACAATAGAATGGGCCATGTCGAATTTGCTGACTCAGCCCCGCGTGCTGCAAAAGCTACAACAAGAGATAGACAAAAACATAGGCCATGATCACCTGATTAACGACGCCGATCTACCCAAGCTCCCGTACCTTCGTTGCATTGTCAACGAGACTCTGAGGCTGCACCCCGTGACCCCACTGCTCCTACCGCACCTCTCGTCAGAGCACTGTAGGGTCGGGGGGTATGACATCCCCCGGGGCACCATCCTGCTGGTGAATGCATGGGCCGTGCACCGCGGCCCAGACCAGTGGGATGAGCCGGAGAAGTTTTATCCGGAGAGATTTGAGGGTTTGGAGGCGGAGAGGGAAGGGAGCCGGTTCTTGCCGTTTGGGATAGGGAGAAGGGCTTGCCCTGGGGCAGCCATGGCCATGAGGACGGTGTCGTTGGCGTTGGGTGCGTTTGTGCAGTGTTTCGAGTGGGGAAAGGGGGATGATGAGGTTGATTTTGGGGTGAATTTGGGTGTTACAATGCATAAGGAAAAGCCTCTTGAGGCTATGTGTGTTGTGAGGAATGAAGCACTGCATCTACTTTAGATCCATCATCACTTTGATTGATGATGTGGAGTTGTTTATCTTCTTTTGCTATGGCTTTGATTTGATTTGGTTTGTGTTGTGATAATTAAGACTTAGTAATTCAACTTATGTCTTGATAATAGGCTGATTTGAATTCAAATTCAACTGCATATTCAAAAGAAAAAATACTAGCTAAACATTTCCAACAAATTGAACCATACATTATATTGTACTCAAAATGGGTTATTTCAATTCAAAACCAATTAAGTAAATCCAAATCACCTTATTGTAAAAGTAAATAGAGAATCATTATTGATGCTTTGTTTTAAAAGAAAAAAAAACACTCTACCCCGTAAGGGGTGGAGCAGCCGCGGTCGCCACTTCCTCTGCATCATCCACCTTCTTCTTCGGCCACCACTTCCAACCCTCATCGGATGTGGGGCCTTGAGCATAAAATGGCCAGTGTTTCACTGGCACTGGCCACTTAAAACCACCGCTAGGCGTCGGGCCTTGAGCATAAAATGGCCAGTGCTTCACCGGCACTGGCCACTTGAAACCACTGCTAGGCATCGGGCTTTGAGCATAAAATGGCCAGGGCTTCACCGGCATCGGCCACTTGAAACCACCATTGGGCATCGGCGCGTGGGCAAAAAGCCAGGGGTGCAGGAACCAGTGCTCCTCCCCAAAATTTCCGGCCGCGGAGTCGGAAATGGGGCGACTCAAGCAGAGAGAGATGATGCATGAAAAACACAGGAGGAAGAAGAAAGGAGTGAATGAGGTAACCTTTGTCATGGTTAAAATATATTGTGTTGTGTGGGAAAATGAATGGGGAGAAGGGTTCCTTTTTATAGTATTTCTTGGAGGTGTTTTATGTGGTTAATTAAGAATTTTTATTAGGCACTTGCCACTTTTACTTTGTAGGTGTTATTTGAGTTATTTGTTTGTAGGTACATAACTTTTAAATTTTTTTAGCAAAATATATGTAGATCCATGTATTAATATATTTTATTTCAATAGATTTTATCACATTTTTTTGTTTCATTATATCGTTATACTAAATGTGTTTTGTTTCATTAGATGTTTTCACAATTTTTTTTCATTATATCCTTATACTAATGCATTTTGGTTTTAGAGGTTTTTGGTTAAATCTTTATTTAACGTGTTTTATAATTTAATTAACTTTAAACTTTTATTAGCTAAATTAATTTTTTTTTCTCTTCTTGAAATTACTTCGGCTCAATTAATCAGAAAACAACATCAACTTTTATTTTATACTAGTATTTAAAACTAAAATAAAATGTATTAATATATATTTTTTAATTTACCCAAGTTAGTTAGGATTATTACTATAAACGAATGCTAATCTACTAGCATAGGTCATCCAAGCTTGGCTGGACGAGGCTCTACTTATTACTACTTATTAGTCAACTTCTTTTTTATAGTAGTAGGATTATAATAAATTTGATTGAATAATATTTATTTCGCACAAATTTACGCGATCAATTTATTCTTTCAACTATATTTAAAAAGCAACAAATTGTGTTAATTAATTTATTTTTCACCTCAGTATTTATGCAATAGCAAAAATTTAAATTTCTATCTGGGAATAATTTGAAATTGTAAAAAAATAATATTATTAAAAAACTGTCATGTTACATTCACATCAATTAATTTATGTCGAATTCACGTATATACAGGGTCAAAATTGCACTAAATTGAGTACTCCTATGTGGTGCCTTTAGTTTAGCCAATTTACCACGCTTGGGCCTTGCCTAATTACGTGATTAAAAAATTCGATTGGTCCAGAGCCATAAATAAATATAGCATATTTAGTTTATTGATTTATGCATTAAATTATCCAAATTATACTTATCATTTTTTGACATCTTCGTGAAATCTTATCGTTCTTAAATTTTGGCTAAGCTCGATAAAGTATCCATCAATTTTGTTCGTGTTTTGGTCGGACTTTCATCAGTTCATGTTTGTATTGTGTAATTTGTGTCAAATTAAGGTACATGACGTTAGACTTAAAAGATTTGAACCAAAACATAATCAAGAATTAAGAATATTTAATGAAATTAGCACGAATATGACATAAACAATAGTTCAAATTGTGATCTTACATAAAACCCACTCATATATGTTTGAGATTTCAAATTTCTTGAATTTTCAAGATAAAATATTGATACCCTTGCATTATAGTAACATATTTTTTAATTAGCAGGTTATTATGATTAGAAAAAAATTATTATAAATAAATATTGTAACCATTATGAAAAACAAACAACAGCCAGTTATCCCAATCTATTTCGCAAAACAAATAAACAAATTGTTGGGCCTAAACTCATTTACAGAGAGTCTTGTAAAATATTAATGTTAATGGACCATAAAATTTAAATTGCAGTAGTAGTAAAATAGTCCAAACTCAACCTATTTTCTTTGGTTGTTGGGCCACAAGGCCTACAACTATATATATTCACCCTTCAGATTTAAGAATGGAAAGCTATGCTCGAGCTTATGTCTACACTTCAACTAACGAATATGCTTATATTAATACTATCGAAAATTCTATAAAAAGTTTGCAAACATCTCCAATTAGCATGCTCACTAACATGAACAAACTAATGTGAACATATCCACAAGTTGATTGACCGAGCACCATTATGCTCGAGTCGCATAGCATTGACTCGAGCACCAAAGTAGCTTCACTCAATCGAACATAGAATAGGCATTAACTATCACATTTACTTTTCTGCACTTTGTAAAAATGATACTCCCTTCGTCCCTGATTAAGAGTCACATTTGTATTTCTGCACTCGTTTTATAAAAATGATAATAAATAGTTAAAGTAAAAAAATGGTAAAGTAAGAGAGAATGATGTAAAGAAGACTCTTCTCTACCTTATTCTCTATCTTGTTTTACAATTTACCGACTTTAACTATTTATTACTCTCTCCGTCCCAGAGAAGATGTCACACTTGGGAAATGGCACGGGATTTTAGAAGATGTTATTTTGTGTGTTAAGTGGTGAGAGAAAATATAATTTTATAATTGATGTGAGAAGGAACTTTTTCCAAAAGAGGAAATGTGACATCTTTTATGGGACAAACTAAAAAGGAAAGTGTGACATCTTTTGTGGGACGGAGGGAGTATTATTTTTACAAAACGGGTGCAATGCAAGTGTGACTCTTAATCGGGGACGGGGGAGTACTAATAATTAGTTACAGTCGAGAATCAGTAAAATAAGAGAGACAACCAAGTAGAGAAGAATCTTTTTTACATTATTCTCTCTTACTTTATTATTTTTCTAATTTAACTATTTATTATATCATTTTTACAAAACTGATTGCAGAAAAGTAAATGTGACCGTTAATGCGTGACGGAGGTAGTATTTATAGTAGTACTATATTTATTTATTATTACTCCTATAAAAAGAGCTTGTGTTATTATGTGGGACAAAATTGAATCCCCAAATCAAAATCCCGAAGCCGAGCATCTTCCGCCATGGCCGAAACCGAGCAATCGCCACCAAATGCCACCGCCGCCGCCGACAAATTCCCCAACGTTTCCTTCAGCATCTGGCCACCGACCGAGCGCACGCGCGAGGCCGTGAAGAACCGCCTAATTGAAACCCTCTCTTCCCCTTCCATTCTCTCCAAGCGATACGGCACCGTTTCGCGCGAAGAGGCGGTCGAGGCCTCCAAGCTCATCGAGCAGGAGGCGTTCGAGGTCGCCGGAAATGCGGTGTCCGCTGATGACGACGGGATCGAGATTTTGCAGGTCTATTCCAAGGAAATTAGCAAGCGGATGCTCGACACCGTGAAGGCCAGATCTGGAGAGTCGGCGGCTGCTCCGGAGCCTGCGCCGGCGACCGACGAGCCGCACAAGGCGGAGGAGGAGGACGCGGGGTCATCCGCGCCGCCGCAGAGCGAGAAAACCGAGTCTGTTGCCGATGATGAATGAGTAACTGAAATGTTATTTAGATTTTCGCTTTAATTTCTATTTTTTCGCTAGTGATATCATGCCGATGTTTTGTTATGATGAGATTGGGGATCTACTTGGTATACTGTTACTGTTATGTAATGTGGATGCTTTGTTCTATATATATATTAGGTTATTTAGCTCTTTATCGAAATTTGCCTCCTGATTTCACATTTTGTGCTTTAATTAAACTGTAATTTCCATATTTCGCTTGAAAATTGAAATCTGGTTGAAATGTTGATGCTAATTGGCGATAATTTACAGTGTAATGGACTTCAACTTGGTAATTCTGAGTTTGAGGATCATTACACATAGCTGTAAAGATTGCTCCATTGAATTAGCTTTGCAGTGGTGTGGTGTGTAATTATTCACCACTTTCAGTGCCTGTCACATGTGCATTTTGCAGTGAATGAGGTTCATAGGGATATGTAAATGGAGAGCACTTGACATCATGTCGAATCTTTAGTATGCTTGATCTTCTGCTGGGGTTTCGATGAGGAGTGATATGCCCGTTTATTCAGTTGTTAATTGTTTGGATGGACTTGCTATCTGAACCTTCCTTCCACGCACTTCATCTTGTTATACATTGTGGTTGTAGTTAGCTAGTCCAAATCGATTGTCACATTTGGTTTACACTTTGCAGTGTAGGGCAGTAAAGGCCTTTGCTTCTGGTTGCAGTTGGTGTTTGAGTAGGCTTTAAGTTGGGTCGATTGTTAACTTCAAATGATGGTTCCAAGGTTAGTGGGATTTTGTCTAGGTAGATTAGTGGCTTGTATCCAGAAATTTCTTTCCACATTTGCGACTTCACTTTAGCTTTGCTTTCTAAGCAAGACTACCTCTAATCAGCTTATCATAGGGAGCCATATCCTATTTTAGGATAGCGTCGAGTTCCTAGGGACATAGCTTAGGTGATTCAAAAGTGAGGTGGGTTGATTTACAACATGCATTTGGCCAATATGAAGTGGCATAGGAGAATGGGAAGCAGTGAATGTTGTTGTGGCTGTAAAGTCGAACATATCAGCAAGGTGCTGTGATCTCCTCCTATAACCCCACACTTGGTTGACGGGACGGGTGTAGGAATTTAGTTGAATTTATTGTGTTGCTTCTAAAAAAGGTGAGACAGGTAGAAATGTGATTGCCTGGGGCCTTGGACAGCAGGGTTTAGGATATAGATCACATGTAAGGCAGCCCCCCCCCTCCTCCTGATGTTCTCATTCTGAGTTAGGTGTCCATGATAATCGATCTTAATTGTCATCTAGAATCTGAAGTATATGTCGAAATAGCAGCACTTCTTTTGTATAACTACTTGCCTCTTTCTTGACATAGAAGGTTATTTTATGGTGGCCATCTTCAATTGAAGAGTGTTGTCACAGTGTAGGGTGCAATTCAAGTTAAAATCGATTAATCTTTCTGTTAACTTTTTCTGAGGTACAATCTGCGGCGCCAATTTACCCGACTGGAGGAGTTGTGCAACACCCCGTGTTCAATAGAAACGTTGTCTTAGCATAGCATATACACATTATTGGCATGCTCATTTGAAAGTGTTCGTTTGAATTGGTACTTTGTCTGGACCTAAAGTGTTGAAAAAACTTTGTTTCGACTATAAATTTACAGGCTCATAGTTTTAATATCTTTTGTATCTTGTATGACTGTGTGAGTGCCTTCTAGTTTTTCTTTTCTTTACCAAATCAAATGTCAAATTTGGCTGTTGAATGAACAAAAAGACTCCATATATGAAGCTCTCTAGCATTGCTACTGGCCTTTTATAGATTTTCTTACACATCCTGGATTTTTGATATATACTCATATTTGTACAAGAAAGTCGTTCTTCATCTAATGTCTTGACTAATTCACTCAATTCTTTAGTCCATATTCAATATTCTTATAACTCTTTCAAAATTTTCCCATTT
Source organism: Salvia hispanica (assembly GCF_023119035.1). NCBI lineage: Eukaryota > Viridiplantae > Streptophyta > Magnoliopsida > Lamiales > Lamiaceae > Salvia > Salvia hispanica. Next base: position 307,185 of record NC_062968.1, read on the forward strand.
TCAAAATAACCTTATAACACTAATAAAAGAGGATGATTAGTCTTTTATATTGGAGCAAGTTATAAGCAAATTTACCATGAATCAATTTAACACCGGATGACTTTAGTTACACTGTAAAGATATTGAGTTTCTCACTTGATTAAAATTCACAATCTTAATAAAGTATATAAAGCTATAGCAGAATAAGAGCAATCACCATCCCATATATATTTTGTCAACTTGGGTCTCCTGTAGATTAAGAATCAGATTATAACATGAGTTATGTAACTAAACAACCTATGTGCCACACTGTTAAAACTTGGGACTTACAATAAATTTAATGTCAAGTTATTTTTTTAAGACAAGTAAAGTATATTAGCCTTCAAAATAAAGAAAAAGTAGTACACTATTGGTAATGAGACTATAATTGGGACCCTCAAAATGAAATATTGGACCGGATATTAGGGATGAAAAGAATTGTGTTTAAAGATACTACCACAGGCTGCACTATCTTTTGTACCAACATGATAAAAGTTCCAATAACATCTTAGTAAGAATTTTTCAACACAAAATAGATTTAATCATTTTCCAGAATTTTGTGCAAGATATCATCTATAAGACGAAATCTATAGTACACAAATTCAAACATTACCAAACACCAAATATATAATTTTAGAATTGTTCTAATTTCCCTTTATCGAATGGTTCCTTCAAAGTCCAAAGTCAAATCACTAATTCTATTAGCATCAAAGGTGCAAATTGCAAAACCTACCAATCTGAAACACAAGCAATTAAACTATCCCAGAACTAATTTAAACGTAATAAATGAATCAAAAATACCATTTCTCATTGGCTAACCAATCCAATTTACAGAGAACTGATACAAGTATATGCTATACTACAACATGATCTTAGAAAATAATCTCTGGTCTATTTTTAACCATACAAAAACATTTCTAATGGCCAGGGCCTTTCCTGCTTGGGCCTGAGGCCAAAATGATCATCAAACCTCTAATTGATATCACATTATCACTCATTCTTCTTGAATTTTCTGAATAGAGTGATGATGAAGAAGAAGACGAAGATGAAGACGATGATGTTGTTTCAACAATGATTGGGTTTTTTGCCCTTTCCTTTGAGGTGGAGACGGGCGGGAGGGCTCGACGACAGTCAGCCGGAGAAGGCTGCAAGCTCATTATCAATAACACTGTTATGATAAGTATGGAATTCTTGAATATTGATGATCTACTATTTTCCATTTTTGGGGAGGAATGTATTGCTGATTTGTTGAGGTGGTTTGATGCTGTGAAGTGTGTAATGTGGAATGTATTTATAGGATGTTTTGAGATGGGAAGGTGAAAAACTTTTTTGGAGTGGGGCCTAATGCTGAAAACAAGGAATTTGACTTATTGGGAGAGTGTATGTTACTCTTATCTTTTTTTTTTCAATGAGGTGGAAAATTTTAATTAAGACTTGTGGGAATGTTTTGGTTTGAATGTGCATTTTGACTTTGTTGTATATTTATGATTTGGTATATGTTGATATCTAGCTAGGTATCAATTTCAAAGATTTGATCATGTGTCACAATATGATGTAATAAAGTTATCACTGCAATTGATCAAACTACATCACTTTGGATATTCTTGCAAATAAGTTCTGGTTTTTTTGAAGTGTCACAGCCTTTCGATTTGTTAAATACCCATTCTTTTTGCATTATTTTTTTTTAATTATTATTATTATTTAGTTGAAATTTAGACAATTGTTCCACTTTGGAACTCATTTATAGAAGGGATTTCGTGAAGCTTATCTATCGCATGGGTTGTCTTCCTCCTTTTGTCGATTAATTGTTAATGACCTAAATTATTGGAAAGCTCGAACTTCATACAATTATCCGAACTGCTGAAGAAGAAATTGATGAACCAGGGATTATCTAGACAATGGACCACAATAGGTCTCGTAAGAAGGCAAGTTTTTACTTGGAAGTGACATATAATAAAGTTTTAACCCTCAACTTCATATTATAAATGTATAATACTCTCTTCGTCTTAAGAAAGATGAGATGAGACGAGATTTATGTAACTTTATTCTATATGTTAAATTGAGAGAATAAAAATAAAAATAAGTAATAAATTATTAAGACAGATAAAAAGAAAAGTAAGATCGTTTTTAGTGATATAGAAGATGAAACATATTATTATAGGGTCCTATTCTAATGCTTATAGCACCCTAATCCAAAATTAAGACTAAATCTCCACACTTGGATTTTAAAATGAGTGGATGAGATTAAAGCTCACAAAATCTCAATAAATAGTAGACAAAATATCAACAAAAGGGTAATATCGTCATTATGTTATCATATGATAATTTTCGTGAGTGAGTTTTTTCATATCAACATTGTGTATTACAAATATCGATAATATGACATTAGAATATCAACACAAGGACAAGAAAATATCAACACATTTTTATTGAGATTGGACATGCATAATATTGAGATTTTGCCTACAATATATTGAGATTTCTTGTTGCATTTGTTGAAAATAGCTGCTTATCAACATGTACGAAAATTGAAATATAATTTATCAAATTTCATCACCCGAACATCGTCGGAACATATGCAATTGAGATCTCGTCGGAATCCTTATTAAATTATCTTTAATTTGATATATTTTTTGCGAAAAAATAATTTAAATTGAGAGAGTTACGTAAATTTAAAGATTTGAGATGATTTTGAGGGGGAGAGAAAATAGTAAGTTATAATTAGGGTTTAGGGTTTAGGATTTGACATTAATACCCTTTTAATTTAATTAAAAATTAAATTTAAAAAATATTACACTTGACATTATATTAACCACAAGATCTTCTAATTTAATGGTTGAAAATTGATCTCAATTTGGAATTGATAATTAGTTAGCAATTGATTACATCCCTATTATTATACTCCCTCCGTCTCACTTTAGGAATCCCGATTGAGTTCGGCATGGGTATTAAGAAATGTAAAGGAAAGTTGGTGAAAAAAGATAGTGGAATGTGAGCCTAATACCATTTGTGGAATATTTCAACCGGGACTCCTAAAGTAGGACACCTAAAAATGGTAAATCGGGACTTCTAAAGTGGGACGGAGGGAGTAATAAAACGAGAATTATGAATTATCAAACAAACTAAAACACACTGTCGATAATTGCGGTGCACACGAAGCATTGACTTTAAAGAAACGCGTGTAATGTATGTCATATTTATTCATGGAATTGCTGTCTTTCTCTTACTTTTTTTTCCTGATTATTTTCCACCTAATTATAGACAAATATAATATCGATTAATGTCGCCAACACACTCATAAGTTAACAAAGTTGTGTTTTTCAGTTAGGGACTTTTTTTAATTAAAAAGTTTGTTTAATAAACTAAAAACAAGGTGATCGGTGTGTATTTTCTTTAAAGTTGATTGCGCACGTATATCTTTAGGATTAATTAATGCTATCATTCCTTGCTAGCATAGTTCATTATTAAAATAGAAAAAACTAAAAGATTTCCTTCTCATAGTAGCTCTTTTATGTTTATGATATTTATATTTATTCTAAACTTCAAGGATTAGTTATAATATGAGATTATAATATACATGTATACATCACCTTGCTAGATCTTCACGATCAAATGGCTGATTACATGATCTTCACAATATTAAAATATATTTATGGTTTGAATTCATCCCTATATTATAGTACTAGTATCTTATTAAATTCATAGAGGGAATATCTTTTCTAGTCTACAAATTTTGCCAAAGTATCATTTTAGGTCCGTGAACTTATGGGGTTAATATCATTTGAAGTACTTTTTTACTACTTCCAAGTTTTATAGGACGAAAATATCCTCGATAACTTAAAGGGTATATATTTTTAATAAACTTATCATATACTCATATTTTTTATAAATATCTTTACAATATATTTTTGACAAATTTTCTAAATATAATTTGATCTTCAATATTATCACTTATGTGACATGCAAGTAAAATTGTTTTTCTTCAATTTTTTATATTAAAGAATTTTAAAATTAAATAAAGAACTTTTCTTTAATAATAAAAAATTAAATAAGGATCTTTTCTTGCATGTCACAAAATTAGTAAAATTAAGAAAATTCATCAAAAATATATAGTAAAGATATTTATAAAAAAATATGATTATATGATAAGTTTATTAATAATATATACCCTTTAAGGTATCAAGGGTATTTTTGTCCAAAAAAACTTGGAAATAGTAAAAAAGTATTTCAAATGATATTAACCCATAGTTGATGGACCTAAAATGATATTTTCAAAATTCACGGATCTAAAATGATACTTTGACAAAGTTAATAAAAAAAAAAGATGTTCCCTCAATTCATAAACAAATTCTAACATAAAATTATGTATATGTGAACGCACATAGTAGGTATATATAGATAGATAATGAAATTTAGTAATACTAAAAGAATTTGACTGGTATATATAATTGTCGAGCATAAAAGAATGCTACCGTGTTCTACTATTATACTATCCACTCGATCTACTCAAAGAATCCAAAAATATAAAACACAGGAAAAAAAAAATTCGAAACATAAATTAATTTAAAATATTTCAATTTGCTTCAACTAAATTTATGAAGCCCCAAATTCCACCCATTTGTAAATTTGTTAACCATTTATGGACAAAAAAAGGGAATAAAGTCAAGGTAACAATTGTTATTTTCAAGCTCTAATTGTCGGCACACCCAATGGAAGAGGAAATATGATACCTAATAAGAAGCAATAAACCCTATTCTCCATGAGAGATAAAATAGTACTCCCTTCGTCCCATAAAAAATGTCACATTTTCCTTTTTAGTTTGTCTCATAAAAGATGTCATATTTTCTCTTTTGGAAAAAGTTTCTTCTCAGATCAATTATAAAATTATATTTTCTTTCACCATTTAACACACAAAATAATATCTCCTAAAATCCCGTGCCATTTCCTAAGTGTGACATCTTCTCTGGGACGGAGGGAGTATAATAGTATCCAATTCAATAATTCAAACTTTTATACTGCTTTTGTGCACAAAGTGTTTGATTCATTTTGCCATTCGTCGACAATCTATTTGTTTAATTCTATTTTTAATAATTATACCCCACACAACCAATTAATTTTACCATTAATATTAGTACTTCTTCTTTACGAATATTTGTGGCACATTATAATTATTATTCTTAGTACAAATGGGACTCTTATTTTACTTATCAACTAAATTGCTCAATTTTAAGACAAACATAACATGCTCAAATGGAGATTTTTCTAGCCAATTATTTTGGACCAACCCATTTTATATTCACAATATACAGGTGTAAATAAGTTCAAAATTGATGGCAGCCCCATGTTTTCTGCCCATTTTTTCTACAACAAAGTCAATTCTGTTTTTTGTTTTAGATTTTTAACAAAATTGCGAAACAGTGAAAAAAAGTGGATATCAATCCAAAATAATAAGAGAAAATATTGGTGCATTTTTGTAGTTCAAAATACCATTTGGAAGTCTTATTTTAATCGGCTTAAACTGATCCTAGTCCAAATTATAAAATTTCTATATTTTGCTTAGATTTTATAGTGGACGAGTGAATTCATCTTATTTTCCGTTTTATGTTACTTATGTAAGAACCGTTTTAATGAGCTAGTCTTTGATTGATAATTAAGATCCTTTTAATAATTTTATGTGTCTTTTATTTAATTTGTGGTTTGGAAAAAGTGAGAAGAGAATTGAAAAATATATGGAGGAATTGGTTTGGGTAAAGGCTGCCTGTGGCCGTTTTTCAGAAAAACGACGAAGAGATAATTCAATTTCGATAATGCCCAACTGTTACCCACGGAATAAGGTTTCCAAAGCCTCCTGTAGTGGTCAATTATCACGAATAACGAGAAAGTAATGACCTTTTTAATATTCTAAATAAATCCAAAGGCAGCTAGCCTTTGGCCGTTTTTCAGAAAAACGACGGAGAGATAATCCAATTTCAAGAATGCCCAACTGTTACCCATGAAATAAGGTTTCCAAAGCCTCATGGAGTGGTCAATTATCACGAGTAACGAGAAAGTTATTGTCTTTTTAATATTCTAAATAAATTCAAAGGTAGCTGCCTTTGGCCGTTTCTCACAAAAACGACGGAGAGATAATCCAATTTCGAGAATGCCCAACTGTTACCCATGGAATAAGGTTTTCAAAGCCTCCTGTAGTGGTCAATTATTACGAGTAACGAGAAAGTTATGGCATTTTTAATATTCTAAATAAATCCAAAGGCAGCTGCCTTTGGAAGTTTCTCACAAAAACGACGGAGAGATAATCCAATTTCGAGAATGCCCAACTGTTACCTATAGAATATGGTTTCCAAAGCCTCTTGTAGTGGTCAATTATCACGAGTAACGAGAAAATTATGGCCTTTTTAATATTCTAAATAAATCCAAAGACAGCTGCCTTTGGCCGTTTCTCAGAAAAACGACGGAGAGATATTCCAATTTCGAGAATGCCCAACTGTAACCCATGGAATAAGGTTTGCAAAGCCTCATGGAGAGGTCAATTATCACGAGTAACGAAAGTTATGGCCTTTTTAATATTCTAAATAAATCCAAAGTCACCTGCCTTTGGCCGTTTCGCAGAAAAACGAGGGAGAGATAATCCAATTTCGAGAATGCCCAACTGTTACACATGGAATAAGGTTTCCAAAGCCTCATGGAGTGGTCAATTATCACGAGTAACGACAAAGTTATGGCATTTTTAATATTCTAAATAAATCCAAAGGCAGCTACCTTTGGCAAGTTTCTCAGAAAAACGACGGAGAGATAATTCAATTCGAGAATGCCCAACTGTTACCCATGGAATAAGGTTTCCAAAGCCTCATGGAGTGGTCAATTATCACGAGCAACGAGAAATATTCTAAATAAATCCAAAGGTAGCTTCCTTTGGAAGTTTCTCACAAAAACGACGGAGAGATAATCCAATTTCGAGAATGCCCAACTGTTACCCATGGAATAAGGTTTCCAAAGCCTCTTGTAGTGGTCAATTATCACGAGTAACGAGAAAGTTATGGCCTTTTTAATATTCTAAATAAATCCAAAGGCAGTGCCTTTGGCCGCGTTTTAAGAAAAACGAGGAGAGATAATCCAATTTTGAGAATGCCCAAACTGTTACCCATGGAATAAGATTTCCAAAGCCTCCTGGAGTGGTCAATTATCACGAGTAACGAGAAAGTTATGGCCTTTTTAATATTCTAAATAAATCCAAAGGCAGCTACCTTTGTTCGTTTCTCAGAAAAACGACGGAGAAATAATTCAATTCGAGAATGCCCAACTGTTACCCATGGAATAAGGTTTCCAAAGCCTCATGGAGTGGTCAATTATCACGAGAAACGAGAAATATTCTAAATAAATTCAAAGGCAGCTTCCTTTGGAAGTTTCTCACAAAAAACGACGGAGAGATAATCCAATTTCGAGAATGCCCAACTGTTACCCATGGAATAAGGTTTCCAAAGACTCCTGTAGTGGTCAATTATCACGAGTAACGAGAAAATTATGGTCTTTTTAATATTCTAAATAAATCCAAAGACAGTTGCCTTTGCCCGTTTTTCAGAAAAACGACGGTGAGATGATCCAATTTCGAGAAAGTCCAACTGTTACCCATGGAATAAAGTTTCCAAAGCCTCTTGTAGTGGTCAATTATCACGAGTAACGAGAAAGTTATGGCCTTTTTAATATTCTAAATAAATCCAAAGGCAAGTAGCCTTTGGCCGTTTCTCAGAAAAACGACGAGAGAGATAATCCAATTTCGAGATTGCCCAACCGTTACCCATGGAATAAGGTTTCCAAAGGCTCCTGCAGTGGTCAATTATCACGAGTAACGAGAAATTTATGGCCTTTTTAATATTCTAAATAAATCCAAAGTCGGGTAGCCTTTGGCCGTTTCTCACAGAAAAACGACAGGAAAGATAATCCAATTTCGAGAATGCTCAACTTACTGTTACCCATGGAATAAGGTTTCCAAAGCCTCTTGGAGTGGTCAATTATCACGAGTAACGAGAAAGTTATGGCATTTTTAATATTCTAAATAAATCCAAAGGGAGTCTGCGCTTTGGCCGTTTCACAGAAAAAAGACAGAGAGATATTCCACTCCTCGAGAACGTTTCCAATCTGTTACACATGGAATATAGTTTCCAAAGCCTCGTGGAGTGGTCAATTATAACGAGTAACGAGAAAGTTATGGCTTTTTTAATATTCTAAATAAATCCAAAGGCCATAACTTTCTCGTTACTCAAAGATAATTGATCACGATAAAGAATTGCAATTTTATTAATTGAAGAATAAATTTGGGATTTCTTGAAATCGATTATCTCTCCGTCGCTTTTCTGAGATACGGCTTTGGATTATTTAGAATATTAAAAAGGCCATAACTTTCTCGTTACTCTCGTGATAATTGACCACTACAGAGGCTTGAAACCTTATTCCATAGGTAACAAATTTCTGACATTCTCAAACTCTGGATTGGGCATTCTCGAAATTGGATTATCTCTCCGTCAATTTTGTGAGAAACGGCAAAAGGCTGCTGCCTTTGGATTTATTTAGAATATTAAAAAGGGCCATAACTTTCTCAAGTTACTCGTGATAATTGACCATTACTGCTACAAGAGTCTTTGGAAACCTTATTCCATGGGTAATAGTTGAGCATTCTCGAAATCTCTCTATCGTTTTTCCGAGAAACGGCCAAAGGCTACCTTGCCTTTCGATTTATTTAGAATATTAAAAAGCCATAACTTTCTCGTTACTCATAATTGACCACTACAGGAGGTTTTGGAAAACTTATTCCATGGGTAACAGTTGGAGCATTCTCGAAATTGGATTATATCTCTGTCATTTTTCTGAGAAACGGCCAAAGGCTA
>NC_062968.1:316184-393976 GCF_023119035.1 Salvia hispanica
TTAAAAAGGCCATAACTTTCTCGTTACTCGTGATAATTGGCCACTCCAGGAGAGGCTTTGGAAACCTTATTCCATGGGTAACAGTGGGGCATTCTCGAAATTGGATTATCTCTCCGTCGTTTTTGTGAGAAACGACCAAAGGCAGCTGCCTATGGATTTATTTAGAATATTAAAAAGGCCATAACTTTCTCGTTACTCGTGATAATTGGCCACTCCAGGAGGCTTTGGAAACCTTATTCGATGGGTAACAGTTAGGCATTCTCGAAATTGGATTATCTCTCTGTCGTTTTTCTGAAAAACGGCCAAAGGCAGCTGCCTATAGATTTATTTAGAATATTAAAAAGGCCTTAACTTTCTCGTTACTCATGATAATTAGCCACTCCAGAAGGATTTGGGAACCTTATTCCATGGGTAACAGTGGGGCATTCTCGAAATTGGATTATCTCTCCGTCGTTTTTTGTGAGAAACGACCAAAGGCAGCTGCGTATGGATTTATTTAGAATATTAAAAAAAAGCCATAACTTTCTCGTTACTCGTGATAATTGGCCACTCCAGGAGGCTTGGAAACCTTATTCGATGGGTAACAGTTTGGAATTCTCGAAATTGGATTATCTCTCTCGTTTTTCCGTGAAACGCCAAAGGCAGCTGCCTATAGATTTATTTAGAATATTAAAAAGGCCTTAACTTTCTCGTTACTCGTGATAATTGGCCACTCCAGAAGGCTTTGGAAACCTTATTCCATGGGTAACAGTTGGGCATTCTCGAAATTGGATTATCTCCCCGTTGTTTTTGTGAGAAACGAGCAAAGGCAGCTGCCTATGGATTTATTTATAATATTAAAAAGGCCTTAACTTTCTCGTTACTCGTGATATTTGGCCACTCCAGTAAGGCTTTGGAAACCTTATTCCATGCGTAACAGTGGGGCAATCTCGAAATTGGATTATCTATCCGTCGTTTTAGTGAGAAACGACCAAAGGCAGCTGCCTATGGATTTATTTAGAATATTAAAAAGGCCATAACTTTCTCGTTACTCGTGATAATTGGCCACTCCAGGAGGCTTTGGAAACCTTATTCGATGGGTAACAGTTGGGCATTCTCGAAATTGGATTATCTCTCTGTCGTTTTTCTGAGAAACGGCCAAAGGCAGCTGCCTATAGATTTATTTAGAATATTAAAAAGGCCTTAACTTTCTCGTTACTCGTGATAATTGGCCTCTCCGGAAGGCTTTGGAAACCTTATTCCATGGGTAACAGTGGGGCATTCTCGAAATTGGATTATCTCTCCGTTGTTTTAGTGAGAAACGACCAAAGGCAGCTGCCTATGGATTTATTTAGAATATTAACAAAAGTTACTAACACATCCCTAGAATCCTATGAGTTTAGTTACACATGATGGAATAAGCTAAACACATAGATTGAAGGGAAAACGATTTGAACATAAAACTAAAGCAAATAAAACCCGTAGGTTGAATTCTTGTCGTTCTTGATGTTCTTGAAATCCTTCTCCAACGCCTTGCACAATGGAAGTACTCTAGCTTTTGATCTCTATGAAATATTTTGCAAGTAGTAGCTCTCTCTCTTTTGATGAAGCTTGAGGTCTTATTTATAGGGGAAAGTCATTCCTCATCGTAGAAGGAAAAGATCTTCAAAATATGGTAAATCTTGGAGCAGAATCTAGGGCTCTCGGATTCGCCGTCTTTCTCTGGCGGGCCGCCACACCTTGGCCGGCGGTCACCGCGCTGCATTCCAGAGTCTCTGCCCCTTCAGCGGCGGTCCGCCGCATGACTTCCGGCGGTCGCCGGACGAGACTCTTTTTTCCAAGCGTTAATTTCCGAGGCGGGCCACTACATAGCTCTGACCGCCGGGCGCCGGCGGTCGCCGTACAACTTCGCGGCGGTCGTCGGTCGCCGTCTGACTCCAGATTTCCAGACTTAGCATTTTGACTCTCTTTTTCGGCTCAAATATGCACATTTCTCACAAAACACATCAAAATACCAAAATAGATCAAATATGCAAATAATGGACATGTTAATTGACTTTGACATTAAAAACGGACCAAATAATGGTCTTAAAATAATGCAAAATATGAGCGTATCAGTGACCAACAAGATCATCACCAAGATCTTGACAACGTGTTTGGCGCCTTTGCTTCCTTTAGTTCTGGCGCCGAATCAGAGTGGTTTCGTCAAGGGTCGCTTGCTTAGAGATAATGTGCTCTTGGCCCAGGAATTGATTCATGATATTAATAAGTCACTCATTCAGAAGGCGAACTCGCCTAATCTGGCCCTCAAGCTAGATATGGCAAAGGCCTATGATCGAGTGCACTAGCCTTTTCTCCTCATGGTGCTTGAGAGGATGGGATTTCCACCGGGGTGGGTGAGTATGGTCAGCAGATGTATCTCTTCGTGCTGGTTTTCAGTGTTGGTGAACGGGTCTTCGGCAGGATTCTTCCATTCCACGAGGGGGCTCCGTAAGGGAGATCCGCTTTCGCCTTCGCTCTTTGTTCTTGCAGCAGATTACCTCTCTAGTAGCTTGGACAGGCTTGTGGCCACACACCCAGATATGGCGTATAGATGTGCTCGACGCGCGCCGACCATATCCCATCTGTCCTATGTCGATGACATTGTCATTTTTGTCAGGGCGCACAGACAGTCAGTGGAGAGGCTTATGCACTGTCTAGAGCACTATTCTGCCGTGTCAGGGCAGATGGTGAACAAGGATAAGAGTCACTTCTATCTCTTTCGGAAGTTCGACTCTTGGGCGGCCGAGGTGGCAGAGGTGAGTGGTTTTCAGCAGGGTTTCCTGCCTTTTACTTACTTCGGAGTGCCTATCTATAAGGAGGGGCTGAAGGCCCATTACCTTTTAGATATCCGACAGAAGATGGTGGACCGGATTCACAGTTGGTCTCATAGACATCTCTCTTTCGGAGGTCACCTTGCTCTCATCAAGAGCACCCTTGTCACCATTCCGTTACACATCTTCCAAGTGATCGATCCTTTTAAGTACTGGATGAGGGAATTGGAGCAGATTATGGCCAGATTCTTCTGGGGCACGGTCGGGCAGCAGAGGAAGATTCACTGGGTTAGCTGGAGGAACAAGATTTGCTTACCGTTGGACGAGGGGGGCCTTGGCATCCGTCATTTTTGCGAGATCGTCAAAGCTTTCAGCATTAAGCTCTGGTGGAGATTTCTTGCACAGGATTCTTTATGGGCGCAGTTTACTATGCGCAAGTATTGTTTCCATGCTGGTCGTACTTTTATTTCTCCTTATTCTACTCATGATAGTCCTATTTGGCATCGTCTGACTAGTATTAGGAGTCTTGTGCATACATACATTAGATGGTCTCTTGGTGAAGGGAGGATTAGTTTCTGGGATGACGTGTGGGTCGGGGATCGCCCCCTTAGGACATATTGTCCGCCTGGGACTAGTCTCCCTTTACCTGATGTTTCTAGGTTCTGGCATGATACTTGGAATGTGGAAAAATTGCATGATTATTTGTCTTTGTATGGTGTGCCTTTGTATGTGTTGGATCTTATCAGGGCTGTTCCGATAGAGGTGGGCAGGCGGGATGTGATGCGATGGAGCCTGACTGGCGATGGCGAGTTCTCGACGGCCTCAGCTTGGGAGCTCATACGGACACGGTCCCCTAGACATTTCGGCATTCGCATGGTGTGGAATGCTGGGCTGACCCCGACCATTTCTGTCTTTATCTGGCGCCTCCTCCTCCAGAAGATCCCTGTTGAGTGTGTTGTTCAGCATTTGTTCGTGTCTAGTCCGTTGGCGAGATTTGTTTGGGATTTTTTTGATGGCTGGTTCCCTCATATTAGCACACACATTCACACGTGCACTGATATTGCACTTAGATTAGGTTTTTGGTGGAGGTCCTCTCACAGGCCCCTGCCTTGCACATATCTTTTCTTATTCCTTGCTTGGTATATTGGTTCATTTGGACGGAGAGGAATAGCTGCAAGCACCGCAGCATTTCTTTTCGTTCATCCCATGTTATTTGGCAGGTGATACGGCATTTGCGGATCCTGGTGGCTGCGGGTGTGCTAGTCCCCCTTCATTGGAGCTGTTGCACCCCGACTGTCGATTTCATGCCTACAGTTCCTCCTCGCCGGCGAGTTCTCAGGTCCTTGAGCGTGCTTTGGCATCCACCCGATGACCCTTGGGTGAAGCTGAACACTGACGTGGCCTTTACTATTTCAACGGGACAGGCTGGTAGTGGGGGAGTGGTTCGTGGTTCAGACGGTTCTCTGCTGAGGGCCTTTTGCACGCCCCTTGTAGCTGCGTCGGGCTTCGAGGCGGAGCTCTTAGCTCTTCTTCACGGGCTGACGGTGGCTTAGAGTTCTCATCACAGGTTTGGATAGAGATGGATGCAGCAGCAGTGGTTGCGGTGTTCACTTTAGGACGCGGGGGAGCAGCGGACGTGAGACATCATATGGCTCGCATTCGCACTCTGCTCTCACAGTTGCAGGTTAGGTTCTCTCATATCCACCGAGAGGGCAACCGGGCAGCTGACTTCCTAGCAGGTAGGGGGGATCAGACCCCTGCCATGATCTTCTATGATGCAGATACAGCGCCTCGATATTTGAAGTCACTTGTGAGGATGGACCAGTTGGGCTATCCAAACTTCAGATTCAGATATCGGGATGGATGAGTACTATGTTATTATGATGGTTTTTGATATGTATTTTTGTTTCTTTCTTGGGCTTGGCCATCACCCACTTTATCAGTCATTATTTTAGTTCGTCTACTAGATGGATATTGCCCGATATGTGGGGATATCCCAGTAGTTTAGTATTAGGTCTTCATATGTATTACCTTGTTGATGGCCAAGTCACTTTTGGGCTTGGTCAATGTACGATACGTTTGAGTTTTTAATATGGACAGGTTGGGGGTCTGCCTAACCCCCACCGTGACGGTGTTTGAGGGAAAAAAAAAACACTAAATCCTAAACCTTTAACAACTTGCATGCCAAATATTGATACAAAGTCTTTTACACTTATATTCATATTAATATTAATATTAATTCGAATATAAGTTAAATATTACAGATTCATGTCTCATACATTAATAATAATATCAATACGAATATGAATATAAGTTAAATATTACAGATTCATGTCTCATAAATTTGGCCTATTTAATTTCATAAATCATCAATATTTTAAGGTCATTTAAGGCCCAATTCATTTCAGCAACTATTAATTTCACTTGTATTATATATAAGTGACTTTTGAGTTAAAAAAAAAAAACAACCCTGAAAATATAATAGCCGCCTCTCACTCTCAACTCTTCAGAAAAAGGAAAGAGAAGGAAAAGAAAAACGGCCTCTCTCTCTTCATTGTACAATCATTATAGAGAGAAGATAACATTGCAAGCATGGGCGGCTACAATACCTACTCTACTGCATCAAGACAAAGGTATGTAATTCTTTCTTTTCAAGCTATGTCATATATCTATATTTGACAACATAGTCATATCTAACTTACATGAGCATAATGTTGATGAGGTATTAGAGATTATAAGAGTCAGATTTCAAATACAATTATTAATCTTTGCAAATATTAATTCTAGAATGCTTTGCAAATCCTATCATCTATTTATTTAATAGGATGTATTATGTCTCCAATTTCTTTACACAAACGAATTCAATGCTTAGTTTTTAAAATATATATACTACTCCCTTGATAGGTTTTTCAGTTAGTATGGTATCTGTTCATTTACAACAGATTTAAAAATTTATATTCTTTACTACTCTCTCCGTCGCTTTCTCTCTCTCTCTTATTTTTCATGTTCTAAAATTTTAATTTCATTCTCTCTTTCTTTCTCTTTTCTTTCATGTTCTAAAATTGTGACTATATTCTCACTCTGGATTTCTCAGATGCTGCTTTGATAATTCTAAATATAGGTTTAAAATATGAATACTAACATATTACTACTATTTAATTTTGTTCAAGGATAAATTGCATTGAAAATAGATAATTGCTATTGCTTTACAGGAGACATTTTTGTACATTTAATAGTTTGTCACTCGAGCTCCTCACAAACCCTTAAAATAATATTATATTTATTTAATTTATTTATTTATTTTATTTGATTATTTTATTTATTTGTTAGAGGCAGCAGCCCCTGCTATGCATTTCAGCACAGCAGAGGATCCATATCCTTATCACCCTGCCTGTGTATGTCTTATGGTTCATGTTCTAAAATTATAATTTTATTGAAAAAGTAAACAATTTTTAATATGATAAATTTCTTGAAATTGGTGTCCTTTATTATTGTATCAATATTAATCTATATTTTAATAAATTTAATTGAGTCAATGTTAAAATATATTATTTGATAGGAGATCAATGCTAATATCAATAGATTTAGTGGAAGATTAATTCTTATGATACGTTACATTATATTACTATATACTTTTAAAATATTAATGAAGCGTTATCCATTTCAGTAAGCAACATAAAAGCAATATTAATGTAATACATTTAGGAAAAGTGAAAAGTTTAGTTACTTGTACTATAAATATATGGTATTTGGTAACTAAAATTTCACTCTTAGCCAATTTCTTTTTTATAGAAGATTCAAAGTTGATGCCTTTATTCTTAGCATAGGTAGAAACTTTACTCCATGCCATAATTCTTTGCCTTGATCAACCTTAATCTTCTTCAAAAGAAATGAACTCTCTAAATTATCTGAAAGACAAGCAAATATGCCAATGGCAGTTAGATTCATGCTCATATTGGAGTACATGAGAGAAGCCAAAGAAAGCAAGAATCAGAAAATTTGTAAGTAGTTAGATTGATAGATAGAAGCTGAAATAAAAGCAGCACCACTTTCTTGAAGAAATTTTCTAATTTTTGGGAGATCTCAACATCATGTACTTCATTACATTCTGGAAACAAAACAAGTAAAAGCATGGACAACAAACAAAATTACGGAGAATGGAGAGATCAAGCATTTCTAATCAAGGTCACAACTTAGCATTAAACACAAAAGGAAACTTAATTCATGTAGGCTTAAATTCAGATAACATTATCAGCATGTAGCCCAAATATGAAGATCTTTATGATTGAAGAAGTTCAAAGCTATAGAAAAAACCAGTCTTACAAGTAATATAGGTTCAAATATTAGATTCAGGTCCATCGTTAAACAGTACCAGAAACCTAAGGACTCCATGCAATGTCAAGATGAGTAAAAGAGCAATTAGGAAAGACAAAGCAACTCTTCTTCAGTAAAAACACATTTTCTTCTGCCAACCCACATAATAAATAGTGTTTGAGCTAGAAAAAAAAAGCTTTACCCATTCTCAGAACCAAATTTAATCTCTGCTTGGAGAAGATCACCTGCACTCAGGTGAGTAAAACCAAAATGTTCGACGATGTTTGCACACTGCGTGCCCTTACCACTGCCTGGGCCACCTGCTCGAGTTTAAAGAGAAATAGCATCTATATAGATCTCACTGAAACTACAAGTGGGAGCAAGACAAATAATGCAAAGAAAATTTTGGAAAGAAAAGTACTAACTCACCCAAAACAAACACAACGGTGACCTTGTTGATTGGTGCTCTTCCATTTGCTTCCTGAACAAGTAATGTGTGAGTTTCTTGCAAGATAGAAGATCCAAATATCTATTAAAACTGCTTTTCTTAATTAGCTGTCTTGTATCCAGATCAAAAGAAAGGTTTCTCAAGAGTGACAACCAACCAGATTGAAAGAAAGTACCTTGTTTGCAGCATCCACAACAGTTCCCATAGCAGCCGCAGAAATTCTAGTAAATTATCTAAAAGACAAGCAAATATGCCAATGGCAATTAGATTCATGCTCATATTGTAGTACATGAGAGAAGCCAAAGAAAGCAAGAATCAGAAAATTTGTCAGTAGTTAGATTGATAGATTGAAGCTGAAATAAAAGCAACACCACTTTCTTGTAAAAATTTTCTAATTTTTGCTTTAAGGAGAATAGAGAGATCAAGCATTTTTAATCACGGTCACAACTTAGCATTAAACACAAAAGGAAACTTAATTCATGTAGGCTTAAATTCAGATAACATTATCAGCATGTAGCCCAAATATGAAGATCTGTATGATTGAAGAAGGTCAAAACTACAGAAAAAACCAATCTTACAAGTAATATAGGTTCAAATATGTTTTCATCAAATATGAAAATAATAAGGACAAAAAGCAAAAGTAAACTCGAATGCATGAAATATGCATTTGGTTTGGATCCTTTAAACAGTGGCATTGCGCATCAAATTACATTCTTTCGGAATCAAATCCACATAGAAAAGGCCGAATTTAAAACAATAACACATAAAAATATGGAAGAAGATGATATCTCACCATAGGGAGTCCAGAATCAAATAGAAAATCATCTCACAAACAGAATAAATAAATAAAAAAAGATCCAATCTTTCAATTGACTACAAATTCACGAAAATCTTAAAAGCAACTAAAAAAATAGACAATGAGGATCATCCATTTTCCCGCGATCTGGAGTTTCACCAATCGCATAACAGATTGTGAGATCAAACCAGCCATTGCTCAAATTACTCACCACACAACAGAAAAATGATACGATAGCTCAAAATTAAGCAAAATAGAATGTCAAAAAGATACCAAACAGGAGGAAAAGATCAACATAAATTCGTTATATCCAACTTACTTCAAATCTCTACGTTGTCTAATCCAGTCACTAATATCATAAATTAAACGCAGTTCCTTACCAAAATAGGATCGAGGAGAAAAAGAAAGATCTATGACTCACCAAATTGTTGTGAATAATTGGAATAAAGAGAGGGAAGTAAGTGGAGATTTATATTTAGGAGTGCTTCCGATTTGTATAGCATATGGCAATGCAACCAACTGTGACCTTTGTAATCCAGATATCATTATTATAATAATACTTTATAATTTATAATAGCGTTTTTAAGTTTCCTTTCTGAATATTCTACTTTGCGTGATACTAAAGTCGGCTTATACGTTTAACGTTTTTATCACAACAACTGAAATTAGGATGGAAGAGCGTTGCTCTGTCAATAGCCCATGACAGATTCTGAGCTTCTCCAAGACCCGGGCGGCCAACGTCTCCTTCTCCGACGCCGATCACCGCTCCCAGACCGAATTAAGCGTCTCCGGCGAGCACGGCCCCAAACTCTCTGAGGTTTGTGGATTCGTCGGATCCATCACTACTGTTGTTTTTACAGGTCCAATTCATCTTCTCCTTTCGAATAATCACCCACTCTATTTATGTGAATAGTATTGTTACGTTAATAGTGCATTTTTCTCAATTTTTGCTTATCGTTCTAATTTATCTTTGAATTATGTGAATACGGCGGATTTGTTCGTGATTAATTTTTAGGGGTTGTGAAAACCTGTGGAATTGTATATTACTGTATGATGTATATTGCCACTAGAGTTTTAATATGCTGGACATTATTGAAGCATATTTAAGTATAAAGCGCCATTGGATCGATTATATATTTTCTTGATTGTTTGTGGCGGTACACATGTGTAGATGGATTATATGGGACTGTGATTGAAGATGCAAAGATGATATGATAAGTATTCGTGTGTAGTTTCTCATGTTTGTTGGAGCTTGCAGAATCTTGAAGATTAGATAACTAGAATAGCAGCTAACGGGTTCCTTTTACTCGCGCAACAGTCATATTCATCGTGTGGGCGTATGTTCCTGACCATTGGTTGCATTCTATTGGGATCTATTACTATCCAAGGAGTAATATAATACAAGGAGTAAATCATATGAAAACACGAACCTGCTTGGATAGTAATAGATCCCAATAGAATGCAACCAATGGTCAGGAACATACGCCCACACGATGAATATGACGGTTGCGCGAGTAAAAGGAACTTGTTAGCTGCTATTCTAATTATCTAATCTTCAAGATTCTGCAAGCTCCAACAAACATGAGAAACTAGACACTAATACTTATCATATCATCTTTGCATCTTCAATCACAGTCCCATATAATCCATCTACACGTGTACCGCCACAAACAATCAAGAAAATATATAATCGATCCAATGACGCTTTATCCTTAAATATGCTTCAATAATGTCCAGCATATTAAAACTCTAGTGACAATATACATCATACAGTAATATACAATTCCACAGGTTTTCATAACCCCTAAAAATTAATCACGAATTAATCCGGCGTATTCACATAATTCAAAGATAAATTAGAACGATAAGCAAAAATTGAGAAAAATGCACAATCAACGTAACAATACTATTCACATAAATAGAGTGGGTGATTATTCGAAAGGAGCAGATGAATTGGACCTGTAAAAACAAAAGTAGTGATGGATCCGACGAATCCATAAACCTCAGAAAGTTTGGGGTCGTGCTCGCCGGAGACGCTAAATTCGGTCTCGGAGTGGTGATCGGCGTCGGAGAAGGAGACGTTGGCCGTCCGGATCTTGGAGAAGCTCAGAATCTGTCGTGGGGGGCTATTGACAGAGCAACGCTCTTCCATCCTAATTTCGGTTGTTGTGATAAAAACGTTAAACGTATAAGCCGACTTTAGTATCACGCAAAGTAGAATATTCAGAAAGGAAACTTAAAAACGCTATTATAAATTATAAAGTATTATTATAATAATAATATCTGGATTACAAAGGTTACAGTTGGTTGCATTGTCATATGCTATACAAATCGGAAGCACTCCTAAATATAAATCTCCACTTACTTCCCTCTCTTTCTTCCAATTCTTCACAACAATTTGGTGAGTCCTAGATATTTCCTTTTTTCCTCAATCCTATTTTGGTAAGGGAATGCTTATAATTTATGATATTGGTGACTGGATTAGACAACGTAGAGATTTGAAGTAAGTTGGATAGAATGAATTTATGTTGATCTTTTCCTCCTGTTTGGTATCTTTTTGACATTCTATTTTGCTTAATTTTAAGCTATCGTATCTTTTTTCTGTTGTGTGGTGAGTAATTTGAGCAATGGCTGGTTTGATCTCACAATCTATTATGGGATTGGTGAAACTCCAGATCGCGGGAAAATGGATGATCCTCATTGTCAATCTTTTAGTTGCTTTTAAGATTTCCGTGAATTTGTAGTCAATTGAAAGATTGGATCTTTTTTTATTTATTTATTCTGTTGGTGAGATGATTTTCTATTTGATTCTGGACTCCCTTTGGTGAGATATCATCTTCTTCTATACTTTTATGTGTTATTGTTTTAAATTCGGCCTAGTGTATTTGGATTTGATTCCAAAAGAATGTAATTTGATGCGCAATGCCACTGTTTAAAGGGTCCAAAGCAAATGCGTATTCCATGCATTCGAGTTTACTTTTGCTTTTTGTCCTTATTGTTTTCATATTTGATGAAAACATATTTGAACCTATATTACTTGTAAGATTGGTTTTTTCTATAGTTTTGACCTTCTTCAATCATAAAGATCTTCATATTTGGGCTACATGATGATAATGTTATCTGAATTTAAGTCTACATGAATTAAGTTTCCTTTTTTATTTAATGCTAAGTTGTGACCGTGATTAAAAATGCTTGATCTCTCCATTCTCCGTAAAGTATTTTGTTTGTTGTCCATGCTTTTACTTGTGTTGTTTCTAGAATGTAATGAAGTACATGATATTGAGATCTCCCCAAAAGTTAGAAAATTTCTGCAAGAAAGTGGTACTCCTTTTATTTCAGCTTCAACTATCAATCTAATTACTTACAAATTTTCTGATTCTTGCTTTCTTTGGCTTCTCACATGTACTCCAATATGAGCATGAATCTAACTGCCGTTGGCATATTTGCTTGTCTTTCAGATAATTTAGAGAGTTCATTTCTTTTGAAGAAGATTAAGGTTGATCAAGGCAAAGAATTATGGCATGGAGTAAAGTTTCTACCTATGCTAAGAATAAAGGCATCAACTTTGAATCTTCTATAAAAGAGAAATTGGTGAAGAGTGAAATTTTAGTTACCAAATACCATATATTTATAGTACAAATATCTAACCTTTTCACTTTTCCTAAACCTATTACATTAATATTGTTTTTATGTTGTTTACTGAAATGGATAACGTATCATTAATATTTTAAAAGTATATAGTAATATAATGTAACGTATCATAAGAATTAATCTTCCACTAAATCTATTGATATTAGCATTGATCTCCTATCAAATAATATATTTTAACATTGACTCAATTAAATTTATTAAAATATAGATTAATATTGATAAAATAATAAAGGACACCAATTTCAAGAAATTTATCATATTAAAAACTGTTTACTTTTTCAATAAAATCATAATTTTAGAACATGAACCATGAGACATACACAGGCAGGGTGACAAGGATATGAATCATATGCACAGCAGGGGCTGCTGCCTCTAACAAAGAAATAAAATAATCAAATAAAATAAATAAATTAATTAAGTAAATATAATATTATTTTAAGGGTTTGTGAGGAGCCCGGGTGACAAACTATTAAATGTACAAAAATGTCTCATGTAAAGCAATAGCAATTATCTATTTCCAATGCAATTTATCCTTGAACAAAGCTAAATAGTAGTAATATGTTAGTATTCATATTTTAAACCTATATTTAGAATTATTAAAGCAGCATCTGAGAAATCCAGAGTGGGAATATAGTCACAATTTTAGAACATGAAAAAAAAGAGAAAGAAAGAGAGAATGAAATTAAAATTTTAGAACATGAAAAATAAGAGAGAGAGAGAGAGAGAGCGACAAAGAGAGTACGAAAGAATATAAATTTTTAAATCTGTTGTAAATGAACAGATACCATACTAAATGAAAAACCTATCAAGGGAGTAGTATATATATTTTAAAAACTAAGCATTGAATTCGTTTGTGTAAAGAAATTGGAGACATAATACATCCTATTAAATAAATAAATGATAGGATTTGCAACGCATTCTAAAATTAATATTTGCAAAGATTAGTAATTGTATTTGAAATCTGACTCTTATAATCTCTAATACCTCATCAACATTATGCTCATGTAAGTTAGATATGACTATGTTGTCAAATATAGATATAGGACATAGCTTGAAAAGAAAGAATTACATACCTTTGTCTTGATGCAGTAGAGTAGGTATTGTAGCCGCCCATGCTTGCAATGTTATCTTCTCTCTATAATGATTGTAGAGTGAAAAGAGAGAGGCCGCTTTTCTTTTCCTTCTCTTTCCTTTTTCTGAAGAGTTGAGAGTGAGAGCCGGCTATTATATTTTTAGGGTTGGTTTTTTTTTTTAACTCAACAAGTCGCCTATATATAATACAAGTGAAGTTAATAGTTGCTGAAATGCATTGGGCCTTAAATGACCTTAACATATTGATGACTTATGAAATTAAATAGGCCAAATTTATGAGACATGAATCTGTAATATTTAACTTATATTCATATTCGTATTGATATTAATATTAATGTATGAGACATGAATCTGTAATATTTAACTTATATTCGTATTAATAGTAATTCATATTAATATTAATATGAATATAAGTGTAAAAGACTTTGTATCAATATTTGGCATGCAAGGTTTTAAAGTATTTGAAGTCTGGAATATTATTATTAGGTACTATTTTTTATAAATAGAAAATAGTTGTTATGTGGAAGGTCTCTCATGATTATATTTTTTTTGGGAACATGCACAATTTTCCAACAAGCATGCTTAAGAGGTGAGCACTATAAATACCCCTTCCACTCACTCCTTCATTCACTCTCACTAAACTCTCTCCACCAAAATCATTCAGCAGAATCATCATTAGAAATAGTTCAGAATCTTTCTTTTTCTTATCTATTCTCACTTAAAGCACTGCTCATTTATTATTTATGTATTCTTCTATGAATCTGCAGTCTTTATTCTTAATGTATTTCATTCAGTTTGCCATTTCTGCTTTATCACTATTTTTTTCTTTTATAGTTTCATATTATGTCTGAATGTTACTTATGTTTTTATAAGTTTCCATAACTACTTAGCACAGCACAACACAATGAAGGTAGTTTTCTAACCTGTATTTGTCATTGTTGTGATGCACTTCATCTGTGAAATCTTGAGTGCCATCTCTCATTCATATTCTGGATCACGAAGTTCCTGCAACTAATGAATGAAATTATTTGTTCCTGTTTCTGAACTTAATACACAGTCTTATTCAATTTAAGTGATCTGTTGATTCTCATAAAAAGGCACTGACCACATTTTAGAATTTGTGTTCAATGATTTGCCTTTTTTGCCACTTCTATTTGCAATCTATTGGGATCATTTCCTGCACAAAATAGGCTGTTAGTTTAAATACTGCATACATTCTTTAAATTAGTCACTGATTTTTGAATATTTCTTTTCAATAGCAGAAAGCATTGTATCTCAAACAATGACAACATTCATTAGTTGAAGGACAATCTTCTACCTAAAGTTACAACACCACCATCAAGGGTTGTTGCATCCGTGTTTATGAATACAATTCTAGAGACAACAATGATAGCACTTGGAAGTAGTATTTCATGATATGCTGGTACGTTTACCAAAACAGAATACATGAAATATAGAAAGTTTAATATAATATATATGTTTCTATTTTCTAATTTTTTGTTTATAGGGCACCAAAATTCAAACTTCTCTTCCAAAGAATGCATGCGAGAAAATTGGTTCACAAATATAGGCTCATAGATATTCCAAGCAAGCATCATTGTATTCAAAATCACATGAATCAGGCAAAGTAAATTATTTGTTTTCAGAATTTGCTTATGCTTTCTACAAACCGTCATATTGACAACACATGAATCATGCAAAGTAAAATATTTGTTTTCAGAATTTGCTTATGCTTTCTACAAAGAGCCATATTGACACCAAAATGACAACATTAACTCAGTTATTAGCAAAGTGTGGCATACATATTAGGTGATTTAATAGTTACCTTGGCTTCACAACATTAATTTTAGTCTTTTTGCACTCAGAAAACACTGCAGAATATGACAGTAAACTTTTTATGTTAATTAAAAAAATATTTGAACATACAAATTACAGAGGTGTTGATAAAATTCAGATTATAGTATATTCTCTTTTAAAATATCAATTGCTGTTTATTATTTTAATCAATAGTTAAGAATATTATCTATTTTGGGACCAAACAACAAACTTCTAAAGATCAGTCAAGCATGGTCATATATATTGCAAGCTTGCATGAATGCATTTAAAAGCACATGATTCGTGCAAATTAAATTCTTATTTTTCAGAATTTGATGCATGCTTAAAAACAGATACACCCATATTGACACCAAATCACATTAGCAAAGTATGTCATACCTATTAAGTTACTATTCTAAGGGTAAGTAATTACAAAATTACCTTTAATTCACAGAAACAGATCATAGATATCTATCATATGAATAAAATTCTGCATTTTTTTTTTAAATATGCATATCCAAGTGTTTTTAAGACCATAAACCCTTATCTTTTGGCAACTCAAAGGGCATGTTGGAACCTGTGTTGCTTTTGAAATGAACCCCTTTTAACAACACAATTTCTTTAAATATATCATTCAACTGTAAAGTAGGAAAGATGAGTTTCTGCTGAATAAAATTCTGCAAAATTTTTTTTAAACTTGCATATCCATGTGTTTTTAAGACCAATATGAACCATAAACCCTTATCTTTTGGCAATCTCAATGGTCATGTTGGAACCTGTGTTGCTTTTGAAATGAACACCCATTAACAACACAATTTCTTTAAATATATCATTCAACTGTAAAGTAGGAAAAATTAAACAGATTTTGTGCTATTGCAATGAAAAAGTTGAAGAGTTCTACAATCATAAAGGGTTGCTCCTATCAGGGTGTATCAACTGATGCTTCAAGTGATTATTATACCTCTGATTTTCTTGCTGAACTGGCTGCTATATCCTTTGATCCTTCTTCTTCTTGCATATTTCATCGTCTTTCATTTTCCTGTCAATTGACAAATGTAAGTACTTTTTTAAGAATCCAGGAATGCATAACAATTTAATCTCCAATAACTTTCAATTTGGAGTAGAAGGTTATGTAATCTTCATTTCACAGCAATATATACAAAAGCCTTATACACAATCTGAAAATACATTAAAATCCTCATTTATTGAATGATTTTGCAAAATTTTGCAACCTAATAGTGATATCCTTTTTTTTCAATTTTCAGAATTATAGATCTGCTTAAATATAGTCTATTATCAACACATACCAGAATGAAATTGACAAAAATATTAAATCAATGAACTTTGTTTGAGGTAACTTATCTCATCTGGTAGATTAAAACAACTATATCGAAATATTTGTGGTCTGTTTTTCCAATACTTACGATCTATTCTTTGAATCATCGAAAGTCATCCACTCCTTCTCCGATTCTGAAAAAAAAAAAACAATTAATAAAGTCAGAATAGACCTAATCTTCAACGTTTTTGATTGATTAGGAAAATTTGGTTGAAATATACCTGTAATAGAAACCGATTTTGATCTGATTTAGTAGCTTAAGAGAAGGATTTTTGCTGTGGTCTACCGCAACTGTCCGTCGTCTTCGTTGAACCGACGACGGAGGCGTCGTTTAGCAGGCGGCGAAGAAATTTCCGTCGGTTTTTTTCAGTGTCGATTTTGTAGGGTTTGGGGTTGTTTTGGTGGTATTGTAGTTGCAAATCTGGAGATTAGTCTTGGTAAGGAGTCGATAAGGTGTAGTGGTGTCCGATCGGCGGCGATTTAGAGTAGAAGACGCCGTTTTCCGGCGGAGGAGATGACCGTGTAGCTAGGGTTTCCAAAATCGGCGCCGACATCTTCTAGTCAGAAAAATGCATATATAGGTTGTATAAAGTATTGTTTTAATTTAAGTGTGTGAATTAAAATTAATCTATAGTCTAATTAAATGAATTAATTCCCCACTAATCTGTTATGTTTGGACTTATACGAATTGGGCATGCATTTTTTAATGTATGGGCCTAACTTATAAATCGTTTTGGGCTTATATATTTTTCTATTTGGGTATGTTATTTAATGTGTTGGGTCATCTAATTGTGTGTTACTCTTTATAATTATTATATAATACTTTTGTTTAATATTTATATATAAATATCAAAATTATTTTTGTATTATAATTTTATTAATTTTTTATTTATTAGTTTATAGGTTAATTATAAAGTTTGTTGTATGTATTTTGTTCATAATTTCATGTAATTAGTAATATCATTTTTAATGTTATTAAAATTATGTTTGAATATATTTTTTTAATTAAATGAAATTCTTTTTAATGTGTTCGGGCATTTAATTGTGTATTATGAATATGTAATAAGTATGATTTTTTTTAATGTGGTGGGACATTTAATTGTGCATAAGGTATATTTAATAAGTTTTAAAAAAATTCTTAATTATATTTATTTATTTATTTATGTAATAGTTTATGTATAATAATTATGAAATAATTTTTCGTTATCTTTATTCTATTAATATCCTTTTTTTTATTGTATGTACTTAATAGAAATAATAAATGAATTAATTTTTCGTTAATTATATTCTATTAATATTATTTTGTTTGTAGGATATGTTGGTGGATCAGTTGAGAATCCTATTATTATAAACGATGTTGATTGTTATGTGCTTGATACATGTAATACGAACGGGAGCACTATTGTATCGCCATCTTTGTTTCAAAGCTTAATATATGGGATAAAGCACCGATGATTCATAAACATTGCGTAGAAGGCGTTGATAGGAGTTTTAGAGATATTCTTCGCGTGTGTAGTGTGTCCAGTATGGGCAAACCTTTTGGAGGAAAAATTGTAGTATTTGGTGGTGACTTTAGAAAAATTTTACCTGTTGTTCCTAAAGGGAGTCGCAAAATGTTGTCAATGCCACCATTAACCATATCATTAGTGCTTACTGACAGTCTCTCACTCCTCCCAACATTAGAAAATGAATTTTGCTTTCAATTATTCAAATAAAACAATTGTGGGGACACACCAAAATCAGCTAAGAGCAAATATAAATTCTCAAAAAAAGAAAACAAAAGGAAAATAAGTTCTTAGGGGAAATTACCCGGATCACCAAAGCAAAACAAACCCCTTTAGCTTTTTTCTCTCTACTGCATGCAGAATCGAGTGTCACCACTTCTCACTACAACCCCTTCGGCTTCTCTCTCTCTCTCTCTCTCTCTCTCTCTCTCTCTACTTGTGTTGTAGGCCGATTCACGGAGAAGTGGAGCTGATTTTCCACCATTTCGACTATTTCCAAGGTGTAGACTCTGAATTTGAAGCCGCGTTTGGAAAACGACATTTTCTTTTAAAAATTGGCTCTCCTCCCTCATGCCCTTTTATAACACTATATTTCACGATTTGAGGATCATTAATAGTAGCATTATTTTCTTTAAGTAGCAGTATTTGATTTATAATTATATAAAACATATGCTAAATATGAAATGATTAGTTTGTTTTCTTGATCGAATTTATTATGAATTATTTACTTTTTCAAATTATTTAATTTATTTACTTTGGTTTTTCTTATGTCTTAATCATTTGTTTCTATATCGTATTTAATTTCTGTTTTTTTCCCTCGTATGCTTTCGTTATTGTGGATTGAATACAAAATTTAAATATTTTCTATTATTGAATGATATGAAAATATATACATATTTTCTTTATATTCCTTATTTTCTTGTAGCAATATCTTTATCCTTAAATTCAGTTCCATACACATGTAATTGATCTTATAATATTATTAGATTTTTTTTTAAGTTATCCAATATATCTCCTATAATATAGATTTTTAATTTGTTTATTTATCATTTAAGCTGAATTTCATCATGAAGTAATATGACAAAGACAAAAATTTAGCGAAATAGTATTATGCAATTATGAATAGATGGAAAAGTGAAATAATTATTTTGCACATATTATCCATCTTTCTCGTAGTCCTTACTTAGGTTGCATCAGTTTTTGGCGACAACGAAATCAAAAATACCTCACAACTATGCATAGTAAATCGAGCCCCCCAACATTAATATTCTGGCTTCGCCACTGCTAGCTACTAACGGCTCAAAAATATATTAGGATCTCCACTTTAAACAACTTATTCTGAGGGTAATAACGTATAACTACTATCAATGGAGTATTAGACATTTAGACTATGCAATAGCAAAATCTATACGACTCATAAATCATAATACACATATTTAAAGATATAGTACTATACGGAAGACAATGTGTGATGCCACATAGGGTTGTGTTAGTGTGCTAACTAATTTACAGTAATAACTAATAACTTTCAATGTTGTGCATTAAAATTATCAACACAAAGACATAATTATATCAATACAACATGTAAATTTTTAATATCAACACAGACATAAGTTTATCATCACAAGAATATTGATAAATTTATGTCTTTGTGTTGATATTTTCAACATACAAAATTGATATTAGTTATTAGTTAATACTATAAAGTAGTTAGTATTTGATCACATATCATGCCACGATATATTTATGTATTTCAATGTCTATTATCCATGTATAATGCTAATTAAACATAATTATATGAGTTATTAAAAACAACAGTGAGAGTGAGACTGACATTCAAGTAAGATCATATTTCCAAAAAGGCCCATGCTAAATAGTAATGGAGTTCTCTTTTCAATTGTTAAAAGCATAATCATCAAGTAAAATAAAATTTTAAAAATAATGATAATAAAAAAATATAGATATAATCAAAAAAATTAGAGTTTCATTGATATATGCTGTCCCTCATGAGACCTTTCCAGAAAAGCATACCCAAAAACAGGTGATTGTGGTTGAACTACTGAACACACTTTTAGCAATTATATTATTCGTTGCCTCCATATCATAACAAAAAACTTTTTAAAAAGGTGGCGTTGAAATGAATAATATAGTTTTTTATAACTTATAAGTATAATTAAGAGAAGAGATGAGGTTGGAGAAACATTTTTTTCATCATGCACGTCTCCTTCAAACTCGATCTACTTGTTTTTCTGTTTCAATATGATACGAAAACGTGGTAAAATGATTTATTCCCTTGATTTTTAGTCCTCTCTTTTACAAGACAGAATTTCTTAGAGTGTCTCCACCGGCGGACGTCGCGGTAGGACGTCGCCGACGTCCGACCGGACGTCCGCCATTGTGTGCGGGACGTCCGCCCACGCCCGTCCCGAGTGCCCGTCGGATGGGCTCGCCCCTCGCCCCCACGTCCGACCGGACGTCCACCACAGTGGCGAAGGTCGGACGTCCGAGAAATTTTTATTTTTATTTTATAAACTCTATAAATAGGGCTCCTCCAACTTCATTTCATTCACACCACTTATGTTGACATCTTTTTCTTTCTAACCTCTTTTTTCAAGTATATATAATGGCGAGTAGTTGTGCGGGTGGTAGTGGCGGAGACGCTAGTGATAGTGATGGTGTTAGTGATGATGAATTGGATCTCGCTGTGCAAGAGGCGATTGATCAATTGCTCCGGCAGAGGTAGCAGGCGGCGGCGGCGGCGGTACCTCGGCCGATTCATCGCCGACGGCATGTACTCCGGGACCATATTGCTGCACATATTCGGTTGTATGAGGATTACTTTGCTCCGTTTTTCAGATGCCTTATTCCGGCGATGTTTTAGGATGCATCGTCCTCTATTTATGCATATCGTGGGTGCTTTAAAGAGAAGATACGAGTTTTTCAGGATCAG
Source organism: Salvia hispanica (assembly GCF_023119035.1). Taxonomy (NCBI): domain Eukaryota; kingdom Viridiplantae; phylum Streptophyta; class Magnoliopsida; order Lamiales; family Lamiaceae; genus Salvia; species Salvia hispanica. The sequence goes on from NC_062968.1 coordinate 336,884, forward strand.
GGAGGATGCGGCTTGCAAACCCGGACACACGGCAATATAGAAGTGCACTGCCGCAATCAGGCAACTGGCGTACGGAGACCCGACCGACATGTTCGACGAGTACCTCCACATTGGCGAGACTTCAGCCGTTGAGTGTCTACTTAATTTTTGCGCGGGCGTCATAGCGATATTCGGGGATCGCTACTTCGGCGTCCGAGCCCTGAAGACTGCCAGCTGCTGATTAATATGCATGGGTCGGTGCACGAATTCCCTGGGATGTTGGGCAGCATCGATTGTATGCATTGAAAGTGGAGGAACTACCCCGTCGCCTGGAAGGGGATACACACTTCCGGCTTCAAAGCCAAGCATCCCACGATGATCCTTGAAGCGGTAGCTGACTACCGGCTGTGTATATGACATGCTTATTTTGGAGTCGCCGGGTCGAACAACGACCTCAACGTCCTCCAGTCGTCGCCCCTGTTCAACGATCAGTGCAATGGCGTTGGTCCCGCCATCAATTTCATCGCCAACGACAACCAGCACAATATGAGATACTATTTGGCGGATGGGATATACCCAAACTGGTCCGTCTTTGTGAAGACGATCAAGCATGCGATCGGCCAAAGAAGTCCTACTTTGCAAGCCGGCAAGAGGCAGCGCGCAAGGATGTTAAGCGCGCATTTGGTGTGCTCCAGAGTCGATGGGGGATGGTGAGGGGTCCGGCACGGCAGTGGTATATTCCCAACATCGGCGACATCATGTACGCGTGTATCATTTTGCACAACATGATTGCCGAAAGTGAAGGGGACGAACTGACTCAGTGGACCAACGAAGATGATACGGGAGCCGGTCCAAGCCACGGCGTGGCCACTCCGAATGTGAACATGGGGGTACCTCATGGAGAGGTTGAGCGGTTGCGCGCATTTGCCGACATGCGGCAAAGAGATGCCCATATTCGACTTCAGAAATATCATCGAAGAGGTTTGGACGCGGAGGGGTGGACGTTGATGTGGTTGTTTTTTTTCTATCTACTATGTAATTTTTTTTTTCGAATGATGTATGTTTTTTTTAATGATATATTCGTATTTCCCGTTCGTATTCGTGTCGAATTTTAATTCCGTAAATTTTAATTTTAATTGTGAATTAAATTTAATTGTGGGTAGGGCTAGTGGGAAGTCCTAGTGTAGTGGGAAGGGCTAGTGATGTGGCAGGCAGATTTTGTGGGAAGGGCTAGTGGAGGTCCTAGTGGGAGGGGCGCCACCGGAGACACTCTTAGTTGATTGATATGACATGCCTGTTAAATATACGATGCACGGCAATTTTGTTTATTTAAACTTATTTTATACTGTAAAATGATCTTATAAATTTATGAAAATATCATTGTATGAAATCTGAAATCATAAATATATAAAATTAAAAAATAATTGTTAAAAAAATATAAAATCATACAAAAAAAATTACACATATACCGAAATGAGGAACAATATTACTATTTCAAGTTTTAAAATCACAAATTTATACAATAGCAAATAAATTACTATAGATAATAACCACCCATTAACTCCTTAGTAACTTTAAATAACTCCCCAATGTGGTTCTTTATTTGATCAAACAGACGTTAGTTTTATGATATTGCATACTTAAATTTATTACATAAATATCAATTGTTTGGCTAATATTACATTGAAAATATTTGCAGTTGCAGATAACACACATGGAACCAAGTGTGGAGGAATTAGAAACATCATATATGAGACATTTGGATAAAGGAGAATTGTTCAGTGTGACATATATTTATGTCCGGAAAAATAAAGATCTTGATGAAAAGATGGCACCGATAAGGTGAAGAGAAAACAAGAAACTGTAAGAATGAAGAGGCAAAGGGACGAGGGACCTAGTGGGGTCAAAGGAAACGACAAGAAGTTGATCACAAATATGCGTCAATACATTAGCCGTGCTAATTGTATGCTTTCAGATCTTAATAATAATTTCTTAGAGATGAAATACCCACTTGCTAAAAGGAGAGTGAATATTGCGATTCCATTCTTTGAAGAACTTATTAAAAAGATGAAACATTACAGTGATGTAGAAAGCGATGAGGACAAGGGCAATTTGGACAAGGGAAATTCTTCAATTCGCACATTTCAGAGGCATCTTTTTTTATAATTGACTAGATTTTACTCTTTTTATAATTTAATTTTATTATTTCTTAATTATTACTGTATTTGATAGATCTGGTGTAAAAGAGTTGGAAAATGCGTGGGTAAAAACAAGGACTTAGCGATGCTATATCCAAACAACGATCTAAACACCGGAGTAAGCAACATCATCACACTAATATAAGTATTTGGTGATTCATGTTCAATTTTTTTCCCCACTTGAGAGCAGATTATTGTCGCAAGTAGCACGCTACTCAACTATTCACTAATCTGCTCTCCAGTGGGAAAAAAAATAAAAATGAATCACCAATTACTTATATCAGTGTGATGATGTTGCTTACTCTCGTATTTGGATCGTTGTTTGGATTTAGCGTAGCTAAGTCCTTCTCGATTACCCACGCATTTTCCAACTCTTTTACACCAGATCTGTCAATTGCACTAATAATTAAAAAACAATAATATTAAATTATAAAAAGAGTAAAATTTATTCAATTATAAAAAAATGCTTCTGAAACGTGCGAATTGAAGAATTTTCCTTGTCCTCTTCGCTTTCGATATCAGTAAAATGTTTCATCTTTTTATTAAGTTCTTCAAAGAATGGAATCGCAGTCTTCACTCTCATTTTCTGGGTATTTCATCTCTAAGAAATTATTATTAAACTCTGAAAGCATACAATTAGCACGGCTAATGTATTGACACATATTTGTGATCAACTCCTTGTTGTTTCCTTTGACCCCACTAGGTCCCTCATCCATTTGCCTCTTCATTCTTATAGTTTCTTATTTTCTCTTCACCTTCACCTTCACCGGTGCCATCTTTTCATCAAGATCTTTATTTTTTCGGACAGAAATATATGTCACATGAACAATTCTCCTTTATCCAAAGACCTCATATATGATGTTTCTAATTCCTCCACAGTTAGTTTCATGTGTGTTATCTACAACTACAAATATTTTTCAATGTAATATTAGCCAAACAATTGATATTTATGTAATAAATTTAAGCATGCAATATCATAAAACTAACGTCTATTTGATCAAATAAAGAACCACATTGGTCGATTCGTGCAACCTATTTCCACCTCAAACATCTCAGTAGTTTAGTATCGCTAACTTTATTTCAGCCAAACATTGGAGACTAGGAAAGATCTCCAAAGCCCAAAAATAAACTGCCCACAAGGGACCACTCAAACGGTATGTGTTTTGGCCTTCATTCGGTCCAGCGTCTTTCATGTAGTCATCAATAATCTGAAAGTAGTAAGCTCCCCATGGAAAATGATGTCATGTCGTTGGATCTTCAACCAAAGCCAATGCCCAATCCTTGATCAAGCAATCCTCTCGGCAAAGGAGGCAACCGTAGCAAATAAATAGATTTCATGATTTTACATAGTTTTCAACTTCTACTAATTCTTGATTCAAGAAGGCTGTTTTCAAATCCACCAGTTTTAATTTTTTACCCTTTGACCTCTTCAGGAGTTCAAGAACAACACTACTTTCAGGAAACGTATTTTTGAAGTTCTACTATGATTGGGTTTCCCCAAAGCTGAGCCCTGTGATGAGGGCATACTCTCTAGCCGTAAACTTGACTTGTTGGCCAGATATCTGAAACCGATATTCATGTCGTGGGATTTTAGGACTTTTAATTTCTTGAGAGATCAGGGCGTCCAAGACCGATGGTGAGAACTTTTTTGTCGAATCAATATCTAGCATGTGCCCAAATGGACCTTGTTGAACCTCATCCAGTGCACCTACCAGTTTGAGGCGTTCCTACAATTTCAGTTGGATTCACTTTGTGCCAGAGCCAAGTGAGAATGTATCTACTACTTTGATCCTTTAACATACTCTCTTGGGCCTATGTAAACGAATCCTGCAAACAACACTATTCTCTTAAACACCAAGTGACTATCAAATGTATAAATAGGGCAGAATTCTCCTAAACACCAACAGTAAATTGGGCAGATTAAGATAATCAATTTCTCTATATTTCAGTGTAAATTAAGGCGTAGGGACTAGGGAAATTAAAAGAGGGACTAGAAATGTCACTTTTTATTGGGAAGATGGAAGAAGGGTTCAGTATACTTTCATATTTTATATGTATTGAGTAATCAAATATTGGGTCATGATCAAATTCCATTATGATTTTATCAGGAAAATATTTCAAACCATGGAATTCACGTCCCTTAAAAGACCCAAAGTCTAACAATGCTAAATCAGTCATGAGAGTAATATGGTATGTGCATGTGTGTGTGTGTATTTGAAGTGACTGGATATGGAGACAATCAAAGGTCAATTCCTTAAAATGTATTTTCCGTTATCGAATGGCACGGATGTTATTTTTATACATTTTTTTAGTTATTTATCTAGAACCATTAATTTTCATTCTTTTTCCATGCAAGACAATAGGATTCAAGGAACAATTTCCGGTACCTTACAAAATAAGTTTCGTAATCAATTATTTCTATTTCCAATTTTTTTTTGTGAGAATAAATAGAGCTCACTCTTATTACAAATCATGAGTTTACAATTAACATGTTCTCCTAGACACAAATATCTAAAGTCACTGACCATATATAGTCTCGGAATTTATAACCGACCATACAGTCCCGAAATTGATGTTTTGATTCAAGACATTTGAGCAAATAAAACAGATTGGAAATGTTGATAGGTGACATTTTTTGATATTATTATTATTATTATTTGCTTATTGACATTTGTTTCTACTTCTATTTTTATGGTTGAATCATCTACTTGGTTTAAATTAAATTTCTTATACAACAATCAGAATAACATCCTTTCAATTTCTAAAAAGTTGGAACAAAATGACACTATTTTCTATATAGTAACATAATCAATTTGAAATCAAAATTTTGTTTGTTTTGCACAAATTCCTTTGAATTAACATATGGCCCTGTTTTTATTTGATTTCGATTTAACTAGCTGACAATTTTGACTTCCAAAATAATATGAGAATTGAAAAATCAAATTAATGACTAAATTTAGATATAATATCTTATCATTTGGCCCCTAATTTTAAATATTTATAATTCTCTTTAATCAGTATGCATGCCGAAAATATTATTTATTCACAACCAATAAACAATAAACAATGAACTAAAACAAGAGTTCATATTTATAATGTTAGTTTATTTTATTTTCTTTAGTTTTTTCTTCTTAGCTATAATAACTTTTTTTAGAAATAAATAAATTATGAAAGCTACTATCTATAATATTGTACTAATTAAAGCTAACGTTTTGTTCATTTATCACCAAATGTCACCAAATGTCGAGCAAAAGGAAACAATGAAGACAAAGAACATAAAATATCACTATATTTTTGTGTATATACATAAGTCAACTATTATTATAGAATTCGTAATAATGAAAGATTTTGACAATATAAAAGAACAAACCGTGAGGCTAAATAAAATCAAATGGAATAAAATGTTTGATGTGAAGTAATATAAATTATTGCATACATATTTGTTTATAGGAGTGTGTTACGGTCAGAACAGTATTACGGTCAAAACGTCAAACAATGTACATTTTATGCACATGTAATGTACAATCCCCATATGTAATAATGTACCACCTCCATATAATGTACATTATATGGGGATGTACATTATTTAAGGGTGGTACATTATTACATATGAGGTGGTATATTATAAGTGCATAAAATGTACATGGTTTGACGTTCTGACAATACTTAGCGTTCTGACCTGAATACATCCCTTTGTTTATATTGTTTATGTTATATAAATACTACTTAATTGGTTAACATTTAGATAGTACGAAGTATAAAAATAAATTAATAGTCCGTGCATCGCACGGGTGTGATACTGGTTCAAATTAAAGGCCTAGATCATCAACCACGAAATGTCAATACGATCAACAAAAAACGTCAATAAGACCATAGGATTAATTCCAAAAAATATCAATAGGGGTATTAATGTCAAGTTAGTTATAACTAACTTTTAAAATAAATCCCAAAACTGTAAATTCATATAACATATATTAAGTTAAAGATAATTTTATAAGGATTCCAACGATATACTACATGCATATGTTCCGACGTCAAAATTTGAAAAAAAAAATCTAGAATTTTCGTATTTTTCGTACACAGGTTAATGTCAATGCAGCTAAGATAATATGTCAATATAAAGCATATACAATGTCCATCCTAAATTGTGTTGACATTCTCAAAGCATTGTGTTGATATTTTCGAAACATATATTGACATTTTTATCCAAAACTCTAATTTGGAGTTTTTTTGTTAAAAACGAAAATTATACGTGGCAAATTGTAGACCACACGTTTTCTAAAATCATATGGTCTTAAATTAATTATAGTTAGCAATTAAATGATGAGTTAACAATTGATCACTCCTCATATATGCATACTCAAATATATATATATGGCTTAGAAGTATTGTAATTTCTTTGTAAAGATATTTCTTTGTACACGATATTTATAAAAATTGATATCATAGAGCATAAAGTTTTTTGGTAAATAGAGTACAAAGTGAGATAATAAAGTTTTTGTCAAACATATACTCAGTCATCGAATGACTCGAAGAGGAATACGACTAAATCACATTGAGACGGAGAGATGGCTTAAGATTCAAATATAAAACACAAATAATTTTCTTAATCCTATATACTAGGAGTAACTCATAGAATATTTAATAATTAGTCCGAAAAATAAAACAAGTTGCATATATTGGGAGGGGGGAAGTTCAAAGATAGAAAGCTAATAATAAATCACTGCCCTTTAGGATTTGGCATTCCACTTGTAAATGTCCCTCATCTAAAAAGCAACTGTATTCTTTTCTCTTTTTTTTTTCCTTATATTTCCAATTTTTAGTATTTTTCAAAAAGTATCCCCAACTAAATTTTTTTAGAAAAAAATTATTTATCTTCCGCTCAAAGAAAAAAGAGTTATTTATGAAAATTAAAATGTGAGAGTTCTATATTCCCTCCGTTTTATAGTAGTAGAGTCATATCATTTTCTGCCCTTGTTTGGAAAAATAATAATAAATAGTTAAAATGAATAAAGAGTAAAGTAAGAGAGAGAATAATGTAGTGCATAAAATCACATTGTTTATTGGATGATGTGTTTTTTTAGAGCGTCCACAGTGGGAGGGCCGCGGCCCTTGGCCCAGGCTTGGGCAGGGCGCTGCCCCCACTACCGAGCCACAGGGTGCCCGAGGCCCAGGGGGGTGGACGAGAGAGAGCCGAGCACTCGGCCAGGCCAAGGCTCTTGGGCACGCGACTCGGCCCGCCACTGCAGGGGCCGAGAGCCGCGGCCCTTGGGCATCACCGATTTTTTTTTTTTTTCAAAAATTAATTTTTATAAATACTTCCTCCCATTTTTTATTCATTTCTCCAATCTAAACCCTAATTTTTCTATCATTTTCAATTTCTACAAAATGCATGGTGGAGATGATTTTCCCGGCTATGGAGATTCGGGATTTGGCAACTTTTCATCTTCCCAACCGTGGAGATCGAGCCTGACCCCCCTCCAAACCACCTGTGGAGTCCGCAATCGCCGCCGCCGTGGCAACAGACATCCCAACACTGGGGTCAGTCCTCATCTCATCCGCAGAGGAACGTGGGTCGTCCCCAATCGGGGTTCGGCGACTACCGGCCCAATATGGACGCGATCAACAACCCTTCTCAGCAATTCCAATCCTCCCAATTTCATTACTCCCAATCCCCTCTATCTGAATCTGATAGATTCACGTTGGAACAACTTATGGGGACATCACCAGACACCCCGACATCCGGCACTCCGGATATGGTGAGAGGAGGAGGCGGTGGCGGTGGGAGAGGCACCGGCGGTCGTGGGCGAAATCAAGGAGGTGGGGGGCGAAACAGCTGCGGAGGTGGGCTTAATGGCGGTGGTCGAGGCGCCGGCCGCGAAGGAGAGCAGGGGACTGGCGGAGGTGGCGGGCGAAGTGGTGGGCGAGGCGGTGGAGGCGGTCGCGGTGGCGGCGGCGGTGACAGTGGCGATGGCGTTCGAGGCCGGCGGTCGACCTTCTACAGCACTGAAGAATCCCTTGCTGTAGCCAGGGCCTGGGAGGCGGTCACGACCGATTCTATAATCGGTATGGATCAGACTGACGTTTGCTTCTGGAATCGCGTTCTTGACGTGTACAACGTGTTCAAAACAGATGGGAGCGTCGAGCGTACAGCTAGCCAAATCCGGAAGAAGTTCGGAAGGATTACTAAAGCATTGAAGAGGTTCAGTGGCATATACGAGACTCAACTCCGCCTTGCTGAGAGTGGCCGCACCGAAGATAACGTACGCGCGTTGTCTTTTCAGATGTTCAATACTGAAAAGTGGCCCAAGTTTACCTACTGGGGCGAATACCTCGTTCTGCATGACTGCCCCAAATTCAGGACCCTCATCGACAAAGAGCCAGTCCATGGGCCGAAGCGCACAAGACTCGGCGTCGCCAGAAACTACAGCAGTAGTAGTGATTCACGTGTGTTCGATCTGAACGACGACGCTTCGGAGGAGGAGCCCCCCGCCACACTATCGTGGCGCCAACGTCCGAAGGGCCAGCGTGCCGCAATCTGGGAAGCTAGAATGGGCTCCCAATTCTCCGGTGCGAGCACTACAGCAGTGCCTGACAGTTAGCTTCCCTTAAAACGGCACTGTTAATTGAGAGTGAGGACTTTTCAAAGGTCTTTGGAACTTTTTGGAGTTACGTGTTAGGATTGACAACCCCAATTTAGTAATCAACATTTGTATCGTATGAGCATAAGTTATGTGACTCGTCCTATCAAAGTATTAACTGTGCTAGGGTATTGTAGTTTGGAATTTGTATAACCATAATTGTGAAAGCACATCCATGGAATTCCCTTATCTCTATATTTTATCTCCGTGATTTATCTGCAATCAGTTGTTATTTGCTTTCAATATCTTTAGTTCTTAAAGTTTTCAAAAAATCATTCGGTTCTCCGGATAGTAATTGAGTTCTAGTAGAAGATAGACATTCTGTATTCGTCTTCCCCGTGTTCGATATCCGGTACTGACCTTTGGCTATACTATATATACTCTGTATACTTGCAGGTTTATTTAGTGCTAATAAAAAGTGCATCACCAAGCCTTGTCCCCCATGGTATCTTTAGCTTGTTTCCTTGTTATTGTGACCACCATGGGTGGCTAGATCTTGGGATTACTGCTAATTTGTAGTAGGGTTGTTGAACATGAACTTCTTTATTTGAATTTTTACGATTTCCGATGCTTTTTAGTTCTTATCTTTGGTGTTTATTCTTATCCCTGTTGAGTTGAGCATGTAAACTTTACTTGGGAATTGCCTTAATTGTAATATCTCTTCAACTTAAAATAAGGAGCAAACAAAGATAAGAAACCTTCGAGTTATAACTGATTAGGTGATAAACCGGGGGTGGATCCTTTGTGTTGAATTATGTTAGAAGCAAATCCCAAGCTTACTATGCGACTGTAGGAGCGAGGGGTTGGTGAGTAGAGCCTAGGAAATGTGATCAACCTATCCTAGGTGTAAAATTCCCCAATCAGTGATCAACTACAAGCGAGTGAAAAATCAACACGATCCCTAAAAGCATTGGAAAAATAATTAGGAAACAAAAGTCATGTGAAAAACAACCCGAACCAAATTAGGAGTAGTTCTTCCCCTTTATTGTGTTAATCTCAAGTTTACTTTCTCGGTCTATTTGCTTGAGTCATTTGTCCAAACCTATAAAACTACTAATTTATCGCTTTTTAGTTAGATTTGATAGTTTTAGCAATTAATCTCTTCCTTGTGGGTTCGACACCTTTTATACTGCATTGCACGTCTGTATACTTGCATAAGTAATATTTTTAGGGAATTATAACTTGTTTTGTGCACGCAGGGGCGGACAATGTGCTAGGTTCACAGACCTCGCACGCAGACGAGGTGAGTGAGCAGGCTACTGTGGTTGCACATGAGTCGACAAAAGAAGGAAAAGAGACTACATCTGGCTATGGAGATTCCAAGATAGAAAGCTTCAGCAATTCGGCTGAGAACAAAGAGAAGCTTAAACCTGCAAGAGACACAAAGAGCCCCTACAATTTTCCCGACTACCTTCCACCACCACCTTTCCCCCTTGCTGGAAAGAATAAGCCTCAAAATGTTGAGTGGTTGAAAGAAATCTTGAAAAAGATTAATGTTGAGGCATCCCTTATAGACTTGATGGCTAACTTTCTAAAATTCTTCACTTTGTGTAAAGAGTTGATCTCAAAGAAAGGAAAATTTCCAAAGGAAGGGATGGTGCAAGTGAGTGCACAATGCTCACATATCTTGACTGGACGAATACCTCCAAAAATGGAAGATCTTGGCAGTTGCCATATTTCATGCGAAGTAGAAAATAGGCAGCTTTTGAGCTGCTTACTTGATCAAGAATCTGGCATTTCACTGATGGCTCAAAAGACTGCAGATGAAATTGGTCTTTTGAAAAGATTGAAGCCGGCCAACATCCACCTCCAGTTAGCTGACCAGTCCATTATAAAGCCTAGAGGAATCGTGGAAGATGTCCTCGTTAAGGTTGATAAGTTCATTCTGCCTGTGGACTTTATGATTTTGGACATGGAGGAAGATAAAAACATGTCTATTATGTTTGGGCGACTGCTTGACCGACCCTACCTAAACTAGACACAAGACTCTAGACCTTATGGAAAAAAATAACGACACATACACATAAACAAATATAAAACTTAAAACACATTTGAACGGGCTATATTTTCAACCATCCCTCCCCTAAGGATCAGGTGCAGTCCGGCCTAAGGCAGCCTTGAATTTCCGCCACCCCCCTTTTCCTTCCTAGCCAGTATGTTCGTTCGTCAAGATAAAATCTTATATGGCAATTATATCAAGCAGTTATGTTGACTAAAAATATTGATTTTATAACAAGAAGAGAAAATGTAAGGTCTCATTTAATATTTCATGTATAAAAGCTGGATTAAATGCCATTATGATTATAACTGTTTTTGTTAGTATGCCTTGAATTTGTATAGGATTAGGTTTCCTAATTGGGATAGGATTATGTTTCCTAGGTCCAGTCTGTCTAATTTGTGCCTATATATATGGGAGTATAGCACATAATTCTGTGAATTGACAGATCCAATCTGTATCTGAAAACCGCAGTCATAATACAATTTGTTCTCCGTTCTTTCCCGTGGACGTAGCCAATACAACGTTGGTGAGTTCTTCTTTCTTTTATCACTTACGCTCTTTCGTTTCTCGATTCACAATTGCCCTATTTGTCACAACAAACTGGTATCAGAGCCTTGGTTTTCGAACTAGGGTTTTGAATTCCGCTGCGAGGGTTTTTTTCTGGTAAATTGAGATGTCTGCTCTGAATGTGAAGGTTGACAAATTCACCGGGAGAAATAAATTTGGTTTATGGCAGATCAAGATGCGATCCTTTGTTGAAGCAGCAGAGTTTGTGGGAGCCGCTCAAAACAAAGAAGGCTACGGAGGATGATAAGGAGTGGACAACCCTAGACGGAAAGGCCCATTCGACCATCATGTTGAGCCTGTCTGACGATGTTATCATCGAAGTTGCGGATCAGGAGACGGCTGCTGCTCTTTGGGCGAAGTTGGAGAGTCTATACATGACGAAGTCTCTAACCAATAAGTTGCTTCTAAAGCAACGTTTTTTCGGTTACGCATGCAGGAAGGTACGCCCCTTCGGGATCATCTGGAAAATTTGAATAAAATTTTGCTAGATTTGCGTAACGTTGACGTTAAAGTAGAAGACGAGGATGCTGCTTTAATTTTGCTTGTGCCATTGCCTGGATCTTACGAAAATTTCGTTGAGTCCTTTATGACTGGCAAGGAAACTTTGTCGTTGGAGGATGTTCGATCTGCTCTTCACATCAGAGAGGATCGTCAACAGGCAACAAGTTCAGCCACAGAAAATCTGACATCGGGATTATCTGTTACGGGTAAGGGACAGAAGAAATTTGGACCGAAGAAGCAGTCTTCTAAAGTTTCAAAAGGTCCTAAAGGCCCTAAGCCAGATGACATTTGCAGATATTGTAAAGAGCCAGGTTATTGGAAGAATGAGTGTCCAAGGATAAAGAAGAAATTGGGAAAGAAGTAAGATGCTAACGGTTCTGCGACTGTGGCAGAAGCTGATGACACAAATTCGGAAGAAGAATTGGCCTTGGTTGCGGATGAACAACCACACTGTAATGATGTGTGGATTTTGGATTCTGGAGCTTCATATCATCTCTGTCCTCATAGGGAGTATTTTAACACTTATGAGCAGATAGATGGAGGCAATGTTACCATGGCCAACAGTGCTGTCTGCAAGGTGGTTGGCATCGGCTCAATCAGGATTAGGACTCATGATGGGGTCTTTTGCACCTTGAACGATGTTAGGCATGTTCCACAGATGACGAAGAATCTGATATCCCTGAGTACATTTGATAGTAAGGGGTTCAGTTTCAAAGGTGAAGGTAGAGTAATGCGTATTTTGAAAGGTTCGAAGTGGTTATGACAGCTTTGAAACGGGGTACCTTGTATGTTCTGAGAGGTTCCATCGTGACAAATTTTGCTGATATTGCATCATCCGAGGTTGCAACCAAGGATATGACCAAGCTGTTGCATATGAGGCTCGGTCATATGGGAGAACGTGGCATGAGAATCATGTCGAATCATGTTTTTCTTTTGGGACATAAGGTGCAGAAACTTGATTTCTGCGAACACTGTGTGTTGGGGAGGCTTTATCGCAGCAAGTTTCCAAAGAAGGGTGTTCATCGAACGAAGGGGACACTTGAATACATTCATATGGATTGTTGGGGTCCCTCACGTGTTGAGTCTGTTGGAGGACACAAGTATTTTGTGTCAATGATTGATGACTACTCGAGAATGACTTGGGTGTTTATGATGAAACATAAAGGTGAGGCATTCAAGAAGTTCAAAGAGTGGAAGACTCTAATTGAAAACCAGACTGGGAAGAAGATCAAGCGATTAAGAACAGATAACGGTCTGGAATTTTGTTCGTCTGAGTTCAATGAGTTCTGTAGGAGTGAAGGGATCGTTCGCCATCACACCGTCAGACATACACCACAGCAGAATGGTGTGGCAGAGTGCATGAACCAGACGTTGTTAGAGAGAGCTAGATGTATGCTATTTCAAGATGGTTTGACTAGGAAGTTTTGGGCAGAGGCAGTAAACACGGCTTGTTATCTGATCAGCCGTGGACCTCACACTGGCATTGACTGCAAGACACCGTACGAAGTATGGTCTGATTCACCTGCAGATTACTCTATGTTGAGAGTTTTTGGGAGTACTGTTTACTATCATGTGAGTGAAGGTAAATTGGAGCCAAGAGCTAAGAAGGGAGTATTTGTTGGTTATGGAGAAGGAGTTAAGGGTTATAGAATATGGTCATCTTCAGAGACCAGAATTATTCTCAGCCGGAATGTGGTCTTTGATGAAAAACTCTATGCTTAACTCTACTGTAAAGTCTATTGCTGCAGAGGATTTGGGAGGTGTTGATGAACAGGTGGAGCTGCAAGTCCCTCACGATGTGAGTGAATCACAACTCCAAGGTGGAGAAGATCAACACACTACTGCTGAAGCCGCCGATACTTCTAATTCTGATGTTCATCCACAAGCTCGTCAGAGAAGCATTGCTATTGACAGAGCTAGGAGGACAAATGTGAAGCCTCCGTTGAGGTATGGTTTTGAGGAAATGATGGCATATGCATTGCAGGTTGCAGATGAGGTCGAAGATGAGCCTTCGGCAGATGAACCACCTACCTACAAGGAAGCTGTTTCGGGCACTGAGCGTGCCAAGTGGCTCGCTGCAATGGAGGAAGAGATAGAATCACTTTTGAAGAACCTGACTTGGGAATTGGTTCCACGGCCTAAGGGGAGAAAGATTGTCACTTGCAAATGGATTTTCAAGAAGAAGGAAGGCACTACACCAGATGAGGGCATTAGATACAAGGCTCGTCTAGTTGCAAGAGGGTTCACACAAAAGGAAGGGGTTGACTATAATAAGATATTCTCACCAGTGGTCAGACACACTTCCATCAGAGTGTTACTTGCGATAGTTGCACATTATAATTTGGAGCTTGAGCAACTAGATGTGAAGATGGCTTTCCTACACGGATTGCTTGAGGAGGATATCTACATGACTCAGCCAGAGGGATTTGTGGTTCCGGGCAAGGAGGATTATGTGTGCAAGTTGAAGAAGTCCTTGTATGGACTAAAGCCGTCTCCGAGGCAGTGGTATAAGAGGTTTGACAGCTACATGATCAAGCTGGGATTCAGCTGGAGTCCGTATGATTGTTGTGTGTATCACAACAAAGCTGATGATGGTTCTAGGGTCTATCTTGTTCTATATGTGGATGATATGTGATAAGGCTAATTTCATGCATCGGTTATGTGGTAAAAAAACACTTCATTTTACTGGGTCTAACGCATTTTAAGCCAGGTGTGTGAAGGAATCGCTAGATCTAGGAAGACCTGGAGGCAATGGACTAGCGAAGGAAAGCAAGGAAAAAATGAGCAGAATTGAAGAAAAAATGGCTGGACGAAGGGAGTCAATAGCTAAGGGCAACATAGACTATTCATACTTCGCTGGACCCACTTCTACGCCCCTATATAGAGGAGCATGCAACAGAAAAGGGGGACTTACTTTTATCATCTTTTTCCTCTCGGCTCACACACACACTCACACACTTGGGAAATGGGAATTCTGGGGTAGTTTAGAGGTCTTATCTTCGAGAAATTCTGTGTAACACCGTCCTGACGAAGGGCGAAGATACAATTTGCTGTTTTCATTTCCATTCTGTCTGGATACCGTCGAGCTCCGCTGTTCGAAGCTCGATCCGTTGATTTTGCTAATTTCGACTATCTAACTATGCATCTTATATTTTCTGTTATGATGAAGATGATTCTGAGTTTTGATGATGTTTTATTTTTGAGTTTGATATTATTTGTCTTGCTGGATGCTTTTCGCATTTGATCTGGAAATGGGCTGTCGATCTGTGGTGGTTGTTGTTAATCTGTGGAGAATCGGAAATCTGTAGTTATGGAGATGATTTTGATCGGAGTTTGTCTCAGATGCTTGGATCCGGAGTGGATTTAGCATCCGAAGTGTGGATCTGAACAGGGGAACTGAAATTGAGCATGGATTCTGAATTTTTGTTTTCGTTTTCGCGTTACTTCGTCTAGTAGATAGAGGATTTCTTGTCTGCTTTTGATCGGCGTTTTTTCCGATGTCCGATTTGATATGCTCTGTTTTGATTTCGTTTCATACTCTGTTTTCTCTATGTTGATGCTTGAATTGGTTAAAGATATGCAGGTCGTTATCTATTAGATCTTTAGTTTGTTAGTTGCAGCTTTGTGTTCGTACTTCTTTTCTGTTTTGGGAAAATGGTCCCCACTGCATGCGTCGAGTTTGTCAAGCCAGATTAGGTAGTATTTTAGCTAGATCCAGAGGTAGTTAAATTTATCTTCCCCAGTCTAGTATAATTTCCTCAACTCCAAAATTTGCGTGGCAGCAGCCAAAAATAGCTTCCAAATCTTTAGCATGTTTACTTATGCATCCGTCTCTGTGGATTTGATCCCTGCTTCCCTATACTAATCTTTTTAGCATAGCGGGTTGAGGGTTTTGAAAGGGGAAGGAAGTGATTGTGCGCCCAACGACAGGTAACTCGAAGATTCTCTGAGTTCCTAGACCCAGTGTCTAGCGGATTCTCTGGATCGGGGAAGTAAAATTTTACACAGCAAACTCACTCCACCTAACCACCCTTCAATATGCTCATAGCTGCGAAGTCGAAGTCTGAATTACAAAAGTTGAAAGCTCAGCTTAGTGCTGAGTTTGATATGAAGGATTTGGGTGTTGCGAAGAAAATTCTAGGCATGGAGATTTCTAGAGATAGAGAAAAGAAGAAGCTTTCTCTGTCACAGAAGAGCTACATTGAGAAGATTTTGTCAAGATTTGGCATGTCTGCATCTAAGGCCATCTCCAACTGCCATAAACATTCATTTGTCATCTGATCTTGCACCGAAATCCGAAGTTGAGGAAGAGTACATGTCTCGAGTCCCGTACTCTAATGCAGTAGGGAGTTTGATGTACGCCATGGTCTGTACTAGGCCAGATATAGCGCATGCTGTCAGCGTTGTAAGCAGGTTCATGGGAAATCCTGGAAAGGAGCACTGGCAGGCTGTGAAGAGGATCTTTCGTTACTTGAGAGGTACGTCTGATGTTGGTCTCATTTATGGAGGTGATACTCACTGTTTAGTGACTGGTTATTCTGATTCTGACTACGCCGGAGATGTCGATAGTAGAAGATCTATGACCGGTTATGTGTTTCACTCTTAGTGGTTCTGTTGTTAGTTGGAAAGCAACTTTGCAGGCTGCAGTTACTTTGTCTACTACTGAAGCAGAGTATATGGCATTGATAGAAGCTGCTAAACAGGGAATATGGTTGCAAGGGCTAGTTGGTGATCTTGGTTTACATCAAGATCAAGCTGTTGTGTTCTGTGACAGTCAGAGCGCTATTTGTTTAGCCAAGGATCAAGTCCATCATGAGAGGACTAAGCATATTGATGTGAGGTATCATTTTCTAAGAGATAAGAAGAGAATTGAGGTGAAGAAAGTAGGTACTGCTGATAATCCTGCTGATATGTTCACCAAGTCAGTCCCGCAGAGCAAGTTCCAACATTGTTTGGACTTGCTTAATGTCATGAGCTGTTAGTTGCCCGTGGAGGGCAAATTTGAGGCAAGAATGGAGAAGTTTGTTCGTCTAGTGTTATGATGCGTCTGCAAGGGAGAATTCAAGTCAAGGTGGAGATTTGTTAGTATGCCTTGAATTTGTATAGGATTAGGTTTCCTAATTGGGATAGGATTATGTTTCCTAGGCCCAGTCTGTCTAATGTGTGCATATATATATCGGAGTAGAGCACATAATTTTGTGAACTGACTGATCCAATCTGTATCTGAAAACCGCAGTCATAATACAATTTGTTCTCCGTTCTTTCCCGTGGACGTAGCCAACACAACGTTGGTGAACCGCGTAAATTCTGTGTCTATTTATGTTCTTTCGTTTCTCGATTCACAATTGCCCTATTTGTCACAACAATTTTTTTATTAATTGTTAGTCTATAATCGAAAATTTGTATTATGTTAACTCATGTTAGCATAACAAGAAAAAGAAATGTAAGGTTCAATTTAGTGTTTCATGTTTCAAAGCAATATTAAATGTTTTTCCGTTAGAAATATTGGCCTCCACTAGAAATTTAAATGTAGTACACGATTAATAGTGTTAATGGTTACGATTATGCAAATAATTAAGGGATTTAAACGTAAGAATGTAATGTGACGTGAGTCATTTCTATTATGAGAAGAATGCAAAAAGCTACCCATGCATGTTCTATAAATTTAGCTTGGGTTGCTTTGGTGTTGAGTTGGGGGAGATTGGAGAGCCTACAGTTTGAGAAATGCGATTCAAGTAGGAGCTTGAAAGGGACAGTCGTTGAAAAATGTGCAGAGGTGCCTAAAGCTAGCAAGGATGGTGAGGAACTGATGATGGAGGTGAAAGAAACGAGGAGATGATGCATGGTGATTGGGGGATGTTGAGGTAGAAGACGTACATTGTCACCATGGATGGAATATAATGGTGTTGTTGCGGAGGTAATAATTTTTGGGATGGAGGATAAACTCATGACCTTTAGATTTCAAATTGTTAGTGAGCATTTAGAATTTCTAGAGATATCATGTATTTCCAAAGCCAAGATCATAAATTTCTAATTCTTTCATCAATCCAAAATTTTTAATTTTTTCATCTTTAGTTTTGCAACCATCATTTCATTATGTATTGAGTGTGCATAATGATGATATGAACAAAGTTAGTGTTTGTTTTGGGATACATACAAATATTTAAGCTTTTTAGGAAAGTCTTATAGGACCCTTTGTATTGCATCTTGATATAAGGTGAAATATCTTAGGATTTGAAAGTCCGATGGATTTATAGTTTCTTTCTTCGTGAAGTAATTTTGTTATTTTAATATATATGAGTCCATCGGAAAGAAACTATAAATCCATCGGACTTTCAAATCCTAAGATATTTCACCTTATATCAAGATGCAATACAAAGGGTCCTATAAGACTTTCCTAAAAAGCTTAAATATTTGTATGTATCCCAAAACAAACACTAACTTTGTTCATATCATCATTATGCACACTCAATACATAATGAAATGATGGTTGCAAAACTAAAGATGAAAAAATTAAAAATTTTGGATTGATGAAAGAATTAGAAATTTATGATCTTGGCTTTGGAAATACATGATATCTCTAGAAATTCTAAATGCTCACTAACAATTTGAAATCTAAAGGTCATGAGTTTATCCTCCATCCCAAAAATTATAACCTCCGCAACAACACCATTATATTCCATCCATGGTGGCAATGTACGTCTTCTACCTCAACATCCCCCAATCACCATGCATCATCTCGTCGTTTCTTTCACCTCCATCATCAGTTCCTCACATCCTTGCTAGCTTTAGGCACCTCTGCACATTTTTCAACGGTTGTCCCTTTCAAGCTCCTACTTGAATCGCATTTCTCAAACTGTAGGCTCTCCAATCTCCCCCAACTCAACACCAAAGCAACACAAGCTAAATTTATAGAACATGCATGGGTAGCTTTTTGCATTCTTCTCATAATAGAAATGACTCACGTCACATTACATTCTTACGTTTAAATCCCTTAATTATTTGCAAAATCGTAACCATTAACACTATTAATCGTGTACTACATTTAAATTTCTAGTGGAGGCCAATATTTCTAACGGACAAACATTTAATATTGCTTTGAAACATGAAACACTAAATTGAACCTTACATTTCTTTTTCTTGTTATACTAACATGAGTTAACATAATACAAATTTTCGATTATAGACTAACAATTAATAAAAAAATAGTTATAATCATAATGGCATTTAATCCTGCTTTTATACATGAAATATTAAATGAGGCCTTACATTTTCTCTTCTTGTTATAAAATCAATATTTTTAGTCAACATAACTGCTTGATATAATTGCCATATAAGATTTTATCTTGACGAGCGAACATACTGGCTGGGAAGGAAAAGGAGGGTGGCGGAAATTCAAGGCTGCCTTAGGCCGGACTGCACCTGATCCTAGGGGAGAGATGGTTGAAAATATAGCCTGTTCAAATGTGTTTTAAGTTTTATATTTGTTTATGTGTATGTGTCGTTATTTTTTTCATAAGGTCTAGAGTCTTGTGTCTAGTTTAGGTAGGGTCGGTCAATAGGGGAGTAACCAGGCTCGAATTTGACTTATTTCCTTTTTGTTTGTTCTTCACGCTTGTGGACAAGCAGTCGCCCAAACATAGTAGACATGTTTTTATCTTCCTCCATGTCCAAAATCATAAAGTCCACAGGCAGAATGAACTTATCAACCTTAACGAGGACATCTTCCATGATTCCTCTAGGCTTTATAATGGACTGGTCAGCTAACTGGAGGTGGATGTTGGCCGGTTTCAATCTTTTCAAAAGACCAATTTCATCTGCAGTCTTTTGAGCCATCAGTGAAATGTCAGATCCTTGATCAAGTAAGCAGCTCAAAAACTGCATATTTTCTACTTCACGTGAAATATGGCAACTGCCAGGATCTTGCATTTTTGGAGGTATTCGTCCAGTCAAGATATGTGAGCATTGTGCACTCACTTTCACCATCCCTTCCTTAGGAAATTTTCCTTTCTTTGAGATCAACTCTTTATACAAAGTGAAGAATTTTAGGAAGTTAGCCATCAAGTCTATAAGGGATGCCTCAACATTAATCTTTTTCAAGATTTCTTTCAACCACTCAACATTTTGAGGCTTATTCTTTCCAGCAAGGGGGAAAGGTGGTGGTGGAAGGTAGTCGGGAAAATTGTAGGGGCTCTTTGTGTCTCTTGCAGGTTTCAGCTTCTCTTTGTTCTCAGCCGAATTGCTGAAGCTTTCTATCTTGGAATCTCCATAGCCAGATGTAGTCTCTTTTCCTTCTTTTGTCGACTCATGTGCAACCACAGTAGCCTGCTCACTCACCTCGTCTGCGTGCGAGGTCTGTGAACCTAGCACATTGTCCGCCCCTGCGTGCACAAAACAAGTTATAATTCCCTAAAAATATTACTTATGCAAGTATACAGACGTGCAATGCAGTATAAAAGGTGTCGAACCCACAAGGAGGAGATTAATTGCTAAAACTATCAAATCTAACTAAAAAGCGATAAATTCGTAGTTTTATAGGTTTGGACAAATGACTCAAGCAAATAGACCGAGAAAGTAAACTTGAGATTAACACAATAAAGGGGAAGAACTACTCCTAATTTGGTTCGGGTTGTTTTTCACATGACTTTTGTTTCCTAATTATTTTTCCAATGCTTTTAGGGATCGTGTTGATTTTTCACTCGCTCGTAGCTGATCACTGATCGAGGAATTTTACACCTAGGATAGGTTGATCACGTCTCCTAGGCTCTACTCACCAACCCCTCACTCCTACAGTCGCATAGTAAGCTCGGGATTAGCTTCTAACACAATTCAACACAAAGGATCCACCCCCGGTTTATCACCTAATCAGTTATAACTCGAAGGTTTCTTATCTTTGTTTGCTCCTTATTTTAAGTTAAAGAGATATTAGAATTAAGGCAATTCCCAAGTAAAGTTTACATGCTCAACTCAACAAGGATAAGAATAAACACCAAAGATAAGAACTAAAAAGCATCGGAAATCGTAAAAATTCAAATAAAGAAGTTCATGTTCAACAACCCTACTACAAATTAGCAGTAATCCCAAGATCTAGCCACCCATGGTGGTCACAATAACAAGGAAACAAGCTAAAGATACCATGGGGGACAAGGCTTGGTGATGCACTTTTTATTAGCACTAAATAAACCTGCAAGTATACAGAGTATATATAGTATAGCCAAAGGTCAGTACCGGATATCGAACACGGGAAGACGAATACAGAATGTCTATCTTCTACTAGAACTCAATTACTATCTGGAGAACCGAATGATTTTTTGAAAACTTTAAGAACTAAAGATATTGAAAGCAAATAACAACTGATTGCAGATAAATCACGGAGATAAAATATAGAGATAAGGGAATTCCAGGGATGTGCTTTCACAATTATGGTTATACAAATTCCAAACTACAATACCCTAGCACAGTTAATACAGTGATAGGACGAGTCACATAGCTTATGCTCATACGACACAAACGTTGATTACAAAATTGGGGTTGTCAATCCTAACACGTAACTCCAAAAAGTTCCAAAGACCCTTGAAAAGTCCTCACTCTCAATTAACAGTGCCGTTTTAAGGGAAGCTAACTGTCAGGCACTGTTGTAGTGCTCGCACCGGAGAATTGGGAGCCCATTCTAGCTTCCCGGATTGCGGCACGCTTGCCCTGCGGACGTTGGCGCCGCGATAGTGTGGCAGGGGGCTCCTCCTCCGAAGCATCATCGTTCAGATCGAACGCACGTGAATCACTACTACTGCTGTAGTCTCCGAAGTTGGAGATCCGATCTCTGAAAGTTTGAATGTAAAAAGGTTCAAAGGAAAGAAACCATTCAAGAAATTCAATGATGCTTCCAAGGGTGTACAAAGTGATCAAAAAGAAACTCGCTCTTGCCATTGGTGCAAGAAGCCGGAGCATTTAAAGAAAGATTGCTATGCGTGGAAGAGAAAACAAGAGGAGAATGGGGGAAAGGCTGTGAATTCCACTCAGGGAGTTGAAGAAGTTGAGACTCCAGTAGCCTTGAATGTTATGGAGATTGAGGAAACAAGTTCTTGGATCATGGACTCCGGATGCAGTTTTCACATGAGCCCTAATCTGGATTGGTTTGATGATTTGAAGGAGGTCACTGTTCTGTGATCTTGGGAAACAATCAGATTTGTGAGGTGAAGGGCATAGGATCCATCAAGTTGAGTGTTGATAATCGCCGAAGTGTGGTTTTGAACTCTGTCAGGTACATTCCTGAAGTTAAAAGAAACTTGGTATCTCTGGGATCTCTTGAAAGTAAAGGCTGCAGGATTGTTTCTGAGAATGGTCAGATGATAATCAGCAAGGAGGGAAAGGTGCTGATGAAAGCCAGTAGAAAGGGCAGTCTATATTACATGGTTGCCACTGTTTTAAAAGGAAATCTGGGTGAAACTCATGTTGCAATCTCAGATAGCTTGGGGGTTTGGCATGCTAGGCTTGGCCATCCAGCTATGGGTACAGTAAAGGAGCTAATCAAGAAAGGCTTAGTGAGTTGCAAGGTCACAGAAGCTGATGGAGATTGTGAAGAATGTGTGCTGGGCAAGGCTAAGAAGCTGCCTTATCCTAAAGCTGTGTCCTAAAGCTGTGCACACCTCAACAAGGCCACTGGACTATGCCCATAGTGATCTATGGGGGCCTGCTCAAGAAAAATCCATTGGAGGAGGAAGATACTACATGAGCATCATAGATGATTTTTCAAGAAAAATCTGGATCTTCATACTCAAAGAGAAGTCAGAGGCATTTCAGAAATTCAAGGAATGGTGTGTTGAAGTGGAGGCAGAAAAGGAATTGAAGCTAGGTTGTCTCAGAACTGATAATGGCTTAGAATATTTGTCCAAGGAATTTGACAGCTTCTGTAAGGCCAAGGGAATCAAAAGACACAAAACAGTTCCCATGAATCCACAACAAAATGGAGTGGCAGAAAGGGCCAACCGCACCATCCTTGAAAGAGTGAGATGTATGTTGCTTGCAGCTGGTCTAGAGAAAAGGTTTTGGGCTGAGGCAGCCTCCACAACTATGAAGTTGATAAACATGTGTCCCTCTTCCAGCATTGGAGGAGATATACCTGATAGTAGGTGGTACGGGAGGCATGGCAGCTATGGTAATCTCAGGACATTCGGTTGTAAGGCTTTTGCACACATTAGGCAAGGAAAATTAGAGGCTCGAGCTTTGAAATGCATCATGATTGGATATCAATCTGGAGTCAAAGGTTACAGACTCTGGTGCATAGAGCCTGAGAATGGCAAGATCATACTAAGCAGGGATGTCATCTTTTGGGAAAATGAATTGCCATTCAAGAAAGATTGTTCTACTTCTGAAGATGGAAAGGTTACTGTTCCTGATGTTGAGGTGGAGACAGAGACAGAGCAGCAACAAAGTGAAGAAGTGGTATCTGAATCTGGGCCAATAAATCCACCACATCACTCCAACAACACCAAGGAGTTATAAGCTTGCTAGAGACAGAGTGAGGAGAGTGAATGTAAAACCTCCAGCAAGGTATTCAGATGCTGAGTACCTATTCTTCTGTTTGATGACAGCTGAGGAAGTTGAATATTCAGAGCCTTGCAGTTATGAGGAAGCTATAGAAAGCAAGGAATATGAGAGATGGATGAAGGCTATGATTGAGGAGATTGACTCTCTATTAAAGAATGGAACTTGGGTGTTGGTGGAGAGACCAGATGGAAGAAGAGTAGTCAGCTGCAAATGGATCTTTAAGAAGAAGATTGGGGCAACTGATGATGAAAAGGTTAGATATAAAGCTAGGCTTGTGGCAAGGGGATTTACACAAGAGCATGGTATTGACTATGATGAAGTGTTTTCTCCAGTAGTTAAACATACTTCCATTCGAATTCTGTTGGCTATAGTTGCAAGGAAGGACTGGGAACTTGAGCAGTTGGATGTAAAGACAGCCTTCTTGCATGGTGATTTGAAGGAAACAATTTACATGTCACAGCCAAAGGGTTTTGTGAAAGCTGGAGATGAAGGTAAGGTGTGTTTGCTAAAGAGAAGCATATATGGCTTGAAACAAGCCAGCAGGCAATGGCATATGAAATTCAACACTCACATGATTAAGTGTGGTTTTATGATGTCAAAATATGATGAATGTGTTCACATAAAGAGGTTAGGTGGAGCTGTTGTGGCTTATCTGCTCTTATATGTAGATGACATGCTACTAGCAGGAGCATGCCTAGAAGAAATTCAAGAAGTGAAGAAGGATCTCAGAGAAGCTTTTGATATGAAGGATCTGGGGTCTGCAAAGAAAATCTTAGGCATGACTATAGTCAGAGAAAGGAGGAGCAAGAAGATCTGGCTAACTCAGTCTAATTATGTGTCGAGGCTGATCAGTAAGTTCAACATGAATAATGTGAAAGAGGTCTCAGTGCCTATGGGGCAACATTACAAGTTAACAACAGAGCAAGCTCCAAAATCAGAAGATGAAATGAGGGAAATGCAGAAAATCCCATATGCCAACATTATTGGTAGTGCTATGTATGCAATGATTAGCACACGGCCTGACATAGCACAAGCCATATCTGTGACCAGCAGGTACATGTCCAACTATGGAAGGGAGCATTGGTCTGCCTTGAAGTGGTTGATGAGATATTTGAAAGGTTCTACAGATGTTGGGATCTTGTTTGATGGAGGCATTGAACATAAAGGTGATGCTTTGATGGGCTGGAGTGATTCTGATTTTGCAGGGAATCTGGATACAAGAAGATCTCAATCAGGCTATTTGTTCACTCTTTATGGCTCTGTGATAAGTTGGAAGAGCAGCCTTCAAGGAGTAGTTGCTCTATCAACTACTGAGGCAGAGTTTATGTCTTTAACTTCTGCTGTAAAGGAAAGTACTTGGCTCAAGGGAATTCTGGAGGATTTTGGCATAAGTCAGAATGTTGTAAGCATTGGTTGTGACAACAACAGTGCTCTATGCTTAGCCAAACACCAAGTTTATCATGAAAGGAGCAAGCACATTGATGTGCGGTTGCACTTCATTCGGGAAAAGATTGAGGAAGGAAGTATAAAAGTCTTCAAGGTTGATACTGCTGATAATCCAGCAGATATGCTTACTAAGCCTCTACCTACAGCAAAGTTGGAGCTATGTATGAGGCTGGTGAATCTGTGCAAGGGGGGAGAGTTTAGCAGTTGAGCCATCAAGGTGGAGCTTGTAGATATTGATGGACCAGCTGCATTAGAGCTAAAGGCAGCTCATCTTATGAGGATTGTACAGCAGCCGTCAGATTGGGTTTGATTAAATACCTTTAATCTGAGCCGTAGGATTAAGTTTCTATTTTCTGGCTGTTGCTTTTAAGCTTTTGTATAAAGTCTGTTTCAGAGTCAACGAAGTAGTTTGACAGCTCAAAATTGTAATCCCCAAAATTCTCGAGAAATCAATAAGAGTTTTTCCCATTTTCTCAAATCGATCTTCAATCTCTCGTGTCTTCTAACATTGTGCGCTTCGGCCCATGGACTGGCTCTTTGTCGATGAGGGTCCTGAATTTGGGGCAGTCACGCAGAACGAGGTATTCGTCCCAGTAGGTAAACTTGGGCCACTTTTCAGTATTGAACATCTGAAAAGACAACGCGCGTATGTCGGCTTCGGTGCGGCCACTCTCAGCAAGGCGGAGTTGAGTCTCGTATATGCCACTGAACCTCTTCAACGCTTTAGTAATGCTTCCGAACTTCTTCCGGATCTGGCTAGCTGTACGCTCGACGCTCCCATCTCGTTTGAACCCGTTGTACACGTCAAGAACGCGATTCCAGAAGCAAACGTCAGTCTGATCCGTACCGATTATAGAATCGGTCGTGACCGCCTCCCAGGCCCTGGCTACAACAAGGGATTCTTCAGTGCTGTAGAAGGTCGACCGCCGGCCTCGAACGCCATCGCCACCGTCACCACCGCCCCCACCGCGACCGCCTCCACCGCCTCGCCCACCACTTCGCCCGCCACCTCTGCCAGTCCCCTGCTCTCCTTCGCGGCCGGCGCCTCGACCACCGCCATTTCGCCCACCTCCGCCGCTGTTTCGCCCCCCACCTCCTTGATTTCGCCCGCGACCGCCGGTGCCTCTCCCACCGCCATCGCCTCCTCCTCTCACCATATCCGGAGTGCCGGATGTCGGGGTGTCTGGTGATGTCCCCATAAGTTGTTCCAACGTGAATCTATCAGATTCAAGATTCAGATAGAGGGGATTGGGAGTAATGAAATTGGGAGGATTGGAATTGCTGAGAAGGGTTGTTGATCGCGTCCATATTGGGCCGGTAGTCGCCGAACCCCGATTGGGGACGACCCACGTTCTTCTGCGGATGAGATGAGGACTGACCCCGGTGTTGGGGTGTCTGTTGCCACGGTGGCGGCGATTGCGGACTCCACAGGTGGTTTGGAGGGGGGGTCAGGCTCGATCTCCACGGTTGGGAAGATGAAAAGTTGCCAAATCCTGAGTCTCCATAGCCGGGAAAATCATCTCCACCATGCATTTTGTAGAAATTGAAAATGATAGAAAAATTAGGGTTTAGAATGGAGAAATGAATAAAAAATGGGAGGAAGTATTTATAAAAATTAATTTTCGAAAAGAAAAAAAAAAATCGGTGATGCCCAAGGGCCGCGGGTCTCGGCCCCTGCAGTGGTGGGCCGAGTCGCGTGCCCAAGAGCCTCGGCCTGGCCGAGTGCTCGGCTCTCTCTCGTCCACCCCCCTGGGCCTCGGGCACCTTGCGGCTCGGTAGTGGGGGGCCGCGCCCTGCCCAATCCCGGGCCAAGGGCCGCGGCCCTCCCACTGTGGACGCTCTAAAAAACCACATCATCCAATAAACAATGTGATTTCATAGTATTAAATCTTTTACTCCCCCATTCCATAATAGTAGAGTCATATGATTTTATGCACTACATTATTCTCTCTCTTACTTTACTCTTTATTCATTTTAACTATTTATTATTATTTTTCCAAACAAGGGCAGAAAATGATATGACTCTACTACTTTAAAACGGAGGGAGTATAGAACTCTCACATTTTAATTTTCATAAATAACTCTTTTTTCTTTGAGCGGAAGATAAATAATTTTTTTCTAAAAAAATTTAGTTGGGGATACCTTTTGAAAATACTAAAAATTGGAAATATAAGGAAAAAAAAAAAAAAGAGAAAAGAATACAGTTGCTTTTTAGATGGGGGGACATTTACAAGTGGAATGCCAAATCATAAAGGGCAGTGATTTATTATTAGCTTTCTATCTTTGAACTTCCCCCCTCCCAATATATGCAACTTGTTTTATTTTTTGGACTAATTATTAAATATTCAATGAGTTACTCCTAGTATATAGGATTAAGAAAATTATTTGTGTTTTATATTTGAATCTTAAGCCATCTCTCCGTCTCAATGTGATTTAGTCGTATTCCTCTTCGAGTCATTCGATGACTGAGCATATGTTTGACAAAACTTTATTATCTCACTTTGTACTCTATTTACCAAAAAACTTTATGCTCTATGATATCAATTTTTATAAATATCGTGTACAAAGAAATATCTTTACAAAGAAATTACAATACTTCTATTCCATATATATATATTTGAGTATGTGAGGAGTGATCAATTGCTAACTCATTATTTAATTGCTAACTATAATTAATTTAAGACCATGTGATTTTAGAAAACGTGTGGTCTACAATTTGCCACGTGTAATTTTCGTTTTTATTAATTAAATCGAAAAAGATAACAAAAAACTCCAAATTAGGGTTTTGGATAAAAATGTCAATATAGTGTTTCGAAAATATCAACACAATGCTTTGAAAATGTCAATACAATTTAGGATTGACATTGTATATGCTTTATATTGACATATTATCTTAGCCATTGACGGTGTACGAAAAATACGAAAATTCTAGATTTTTTTTTCCAAATTTTGACGTCGGAACATATGCATGTAGTATATCGTTGGAATCCTTATAAAATTATCTTTAATTTGATATATGTTATATGAATTTAAAGTTTTGGGATTTATTTTAAAAGTTAGTTATAACTAACTTGACATTAATACCCCTATTGATATTTTTTGGAATTAATCCTATGGTCTTATTGACGTTTTTTTTTATCGTATTGACATTTCGTGGTTGATGATCTAGGCCTTTACAGTATCACACCCGTGCGATGCACAGACTATTAATTTATTTTTATACTTCGTACTATCTAAATGTTAACCAATTAAGCAGTATTTATATAACATAAACAATATAAACAAAGGGATGTATTCAGGTCAGAACGCTAAGTATTGTCAGAACGTCAAACCATGTACATTTTATGCACTTATAATATACCACCTCATATGTAATAATGTACCACCCCTAAATAATGTACATCCCCATATAATGTATATTATATGGAGGTGGTACATTATTACATATGGGGATTGTACATTATATGTGCATAAAATGTACATTGTTTGACGTTTTGACCGTAACACACTCCTATAAACAAATATGTATGCAATAATTTATATTACTTCACATCAAACATTTTATTCCGTTTGATTTTATTTAGCCTCACGGTTTGTTCTTTTATATTGTCAAAATCTTTCATTATTACGAATTCTATAATAATAGTTGACTTATGTATATACACAAAAATATAGTGATATTTTATGTTCTTTGTCTTCATTGTTTCCTTTTGCTCGACATTTGGTGACATTTGGTGATAAATGAACAAAACGTTAGCTTTAATTAGTACAATATTATAGATAGTAGCTTTCATAATTTATTTATTTCTAGAAAAAGTTATTATAGCTAAGAAGAAAAAACTAAAGAAAATAAAATAAACTAACATTATAAATATGAACTCTTGTTTTAGTTCATTGTTTATTGTTTATTGGTTGTGAATAAATAATATTTTCGGCATGCATACTGATTAAAGAGAATTATAAATACTTAAAATTAGGGGCCAAATGATAAGATATTATATCTAAATTTAGTAATTAATTTGATTTTTCAATTCTCATATTATTTTGGAAGTCAAAATTGTCAGCTAGTTAAATCGAAATCAAATAAAAACAGGGCCATATGTTAATTCAAAGGAATTTGTGCAAAACAAACAAAATTTTGATTTCAAATTGATTATGTTACTATGTAGAAAATAGTGTCATTTTGTTCCAACTTTTTAGAAATTGAAAGGATGTTATTCTGATTGTTGTATAAGAAATTTAATTTAAACCAAGTAGATGATTCAACCATAAAAATAGAAGTAGAAACAAATGTTAATAAGCAAATAATAATAATAATAATATCAAAAAATGTCACCTATTAACATTTCCAATCTGTTTTATTTGCTCAAATGTCTTGAATCAAAACATCAATTTCGGGACTGTATGGTCGGTTATAAATTCCGAGACTATATATGGTCAGTGACTTTAGATATTTGTGTCTAGGAGAACATGTTAATTGTAAACTCATGATTTGCCACTGTGGCGGACGTCCGGTCGGACGTGGGGGCGAAGGGCGAGCCCATCCGACGGGTACTCGGGATGGGCGTGGGCGAACGTCCCTGATGCACTTTTTATTAGCACTAAAAATACCTGCAAGTATACAGGGTAGATCTAGTATAGCTAAAGGTCAGTACCGGGATATCGAACACGAGGAATATAATTGCAGCTGGCTATTATGCACTAAGCGTCAAATACTATCTAGAGAAATAAGAGGAATTTAGATTTTTGAAAGTAAAAACAATTAAAAACAAGAAAACAACTAATTGCAATTAAATCACAAAGATAAAGTATGAGAGATAAGAGAATTCTAGGGATGTGCGTTCACAATTATGGTTATACAAATTCCAACTACAATACCCTAGCACAGTTTATACTTTGAAAGGACGAGTCACCTAGCTTATGCTCATGCGATACAAACGTTGATTACAACATTAGGGTTGTCAATCCTAACACGTAACTCCAAAAAGCTCCTAAGACCCTTGAAAAGTCCTCACTCTCAATTAACAGTGCCGTTTTAAGGGAAGCTAACTGTAGCGTCTACTAAGTGAATCTAACTCACTAGAACTCTCTCACAGTTATGAAGCAAGTTATATTAAATCATACATAACTGTGTCACTCAATTATGAAGCATAAGAATTACTTAGGGAAGAAACAAAGTAAAAAAAAAACGGATATTAAATAGAAAAATAAATTGTATAAACCAATAAAAGTTACTAACACATCCAAAGAATCCTATGAATTTAGTTAGACATAATTGAATAAGTTAAAAACATAGATTGGAGTGAAAACAATTAGAACATAAAACTAAAGCAAATAAAACCCGTAGGTTGAATCCTTGTCGTTCTTGATGTTCTTGTTTCTTTCTCCAACCCCTTGCACAATGAAGAACTCTCAAATTTATGCTATGGAAGTAATTGGCAAAAAGAAGATGAAAGATTAGGGTTGGAGGAGGAGCTATGAGAGCTCCCCTTTTTGGGGCTATCGAAGGGTTCAATTCTATGAATGAGGTTATGGGGTATATATAGGCTTGAGAGGGATTTGAATTTGGTAATAAGTTTCCTCCAAGCATTAGGAAAGATGTAATTTTCGTTCCTCATAGTAGAAGGAAAAGATTTGGCTTCACAAGGTAATATCTTCTTTCCTTCTTCAAATTTCCGCCTAGACTGCAGCTGGCAGCTTTGCGCGACTTTGGAAGAACGGCCATAACTCTCTCCAGAGAACTCTGATTGAGGTGATTTTTGTACCAAATTGAAGCTCTTTTCAAGACAAAGAGAATGGTGTGTAGAATGCTCTGATCAGACTTCAGGATCGCCGGAAAATTGAGTTTAAACACAGCTATCGTGCGCCGCGTTTCTGTGGCGGGCCGCCGCACCTTGGCCGGCGGTCGCCGCGCGTAGTCCAGAAGCTTCTGCCTCTTCAGTGGCAGGCCGCCGCACGTCCTCCGATGGTCGCCGGTCGAGACTCCTTTTCAAGCACTAATTTCCGAGGTGGGCCGCTACATTGTATTGGCCGCCGGGCGCCGGTCGCCGTCTGAACTCCAGATTTCCAGACTTTGCGTTTTGACCCCCTTTTTTGGCTCAAATATGCGTATTTCTGAAAAAACACGTCAAAATACCAAAATGTATAAAATATGCAAATAATAGATATGTAATGTGATTTTGACATTAAAAACGGACCAAATAATGGCCTTAAAACCGTGCAAAATCCGAGCGTATCAGTCCCGCACACAACGGCGGACGTCCGGTCGGACGTCGGCGACGTCCTACCGCGACGTCCGCCGGTGGAGACACTCTAAGAAATTCTGTCTTGTAAAAGAGAGGACTAAAAATCAAGGGAATAAATCATTTTACCACGTTTTCGTATCATATTGAAACAGAAAAACAAGTAGATCGAGTTTGAAGGAGACGTGCATGATGAAAAAAATGTTTCTCCAACCTCATCTCTTCTCTTAATTATACTTAAAAGTTATAAGAAACTATATTATTCATTTCAACGCCTCCTTTTTAAAAAGTTTTTTGTTATGATATGGAGTCAACGAATAATATTATTGCTAAAAGTGTGTTCAGTAGTTCAACCACAATCACCTGTTTTTGGGTATGCTTTTCTGGAAAGGTCTCATGAGGGACAACATATAGCAATAAAACTCTAATTTTTTTGATTATAACTATATTTTTTTATTATCATTATTTTTTGAATTTTATTTTACTTGATGATTATGCTTTTAACAATTGAAAAGAGAACTCCATTACTATTTAGCATGGGCCTTTTGGAAATATGATCTTACTTGAATGTCAGTCTCACTCTCACTGTTCTTTTTAATAACTCATATAATTATGTTTAATTAGCATTATTCATGGATAATACACATTGAAATACATAAATATATGGTGGCATGATGTGTGATCAAATACTAACTACTTTATAGTAATAATTAATAAATAATATCAATTTTGTATGTTGAAAATATCAACACAAAGACATAAATTTATCAATATTCTTGTGTTGATAAACTATGTATGTGTTGATATTAAAAATTTACATGTTGTATTGATATAATTATGTCTTTGTGTTGATAATTTTAATGCACAACATTGAAAGTTATTAGTTATTACTGTAAATTAGTTAGCACACTAACACAACCCTATGTGGCATCACACATTGTCTTCCGTATAGTACTATATCTTTAAATATGTGTATTATGATTTATGAGTCGTATAGATTTTGCTATTGCATAGTCTAAATGTCTAATACTCCATTGATAGTAGTTATACGTTATTACCCTCAGAATAAGTTGTTTAAAGTGGAGATCCTAATATATTTTTGAGCCGTTAGTAGCTAGCAGTGGCGAAGCCAGGATATTAATGTTGGGGGGCTCGATTTACTATGCATAGTTGTGAGGTATTTTTGATTTCGTTGTCGCCAAAAACTGATGCAACCTAAGTAAGGACTACGAGAAGGATGGATAATATGTGCAAAATAATTATTTCACTTTTCCATCTATTCATAATTGCATAACACTATTTCGCTAAATTTTTGTCTTTGTCATATTACTTCATGATGAAATTCAGCTTAAATGATAAATAAATAAATTAAAAATCTATATTATAGGAGATATATTGGATAGCTTAAAAAATAAATCTAACATGTGTATGGAACTGAATTTAAGGATAAAGATATTGCTACAAGAAAATAAGGAATATAAAGAAAATATGTATATATTTTCATATCATTCAATAATAGAAAATATTTAAATTTTGTATTTAATCCACAATAACGAAAGCATATGAGGGAAAAAAACAGAAATTAAATACGATATAGAAACAAATGATTAAGAAATAAGAAAAACCAAAGTAAATAAATTAAATAATTTGAAAAAGTAAATAATTCATAATAAATTCGATCAAGAAAACAAACTAATCATTTCATATTTAGCATATGTTTTATATAATTATAAATCAAATACTGATACTTAAAGAAAATAATGCTACTATTAATGATCCTCAAATCGTGAAATATAGTGTTATAAAAGGGCATGAGGGAGGAGAGCCAATTTTTAAAAGAAAATGTCGTTTTCCAAACGCGGCTTCAAATTCAGAGTCTACACCTTGGAAATAGTCGAAATGGTGGAAAATCAGCTCCACTTCTCCGTGAATCGGCCTACAACACAAGTAGAGAGAGAGAGAGAGAGAGAGAGAGAGAGAGAGAGAGAGAGAGAAGCCGAAGGGGTTGTAGTGAGAAGTGGTGACACTCGATTTTGCATGCAGTGGAGAGAAAAAAGCTAAAGGGGTTTGTTTTGCTTTGGTGATCCGGGTAATTTCCCCTAAGAACTTATTTTCCTTTTGTTTTCTTTTTTTGAGAATTTATATTTGCTCTTAGCTGATTTTGGTGTGTCCCCACAATTGTTTTATTTGAATAATTGAAAGCAAAATTCATTTTCTAATGTTGGGAGGAGTGAGAGACTGTCAGTAAGCACTAATGATATGGTTAATGGTGGCATTGACAACATTTTGCGACTCCCTTTAGGAACAACAGGTAAAATTTTTCTAAAGTCACCACCAAATACTACAATTTTTCCTCCAAAAGGTTTGCCCATACTGGACACACTACACACGCGAAGAATATCTCTAAAACTCCTATCAACGCCTTCTACGCAATGTTTATGAATCATCGGTGCTTTATCCCATATATTAAGCTTTGAAACAAAGATGGCGATACAATAGTGCTCCCGTTCGTATTACATGTATCAAGCACATAACAATCAACATCGTTTATAATAATAGGATTCTCAACTGATCCACCAACATATCCTACAAACAAAATAATATTAATAGAATATAATTAACGAAAAATTAATTCATTTATTATTTCTATTAAGTACATACAATAAAAAAAAGGATATTAATAGAATAAAGATAACGAAAAATTATTTCATAATTATTATACATAAACTATTACATAAATAAATAAATAAATATAATTAAGAATTTTTTTAAAACTTATTAAATATACCTTATGCACAATTAAATGTCCCACCACATTAAAAAAAATCATACTTATTACATATTCATAATACACAATTAAATGCCCGAACACATTAAAAAGAATTTCATTTAATTAAAAAAATATATTCAAACATAATTTTAATAACATTAAAAATGATATTACTAATTACATGAAATTATGAACAAAATACATACAACAAACTTTATAATTAACCTATAAACTAATAAATAAAAAATTAATAAAATTATAATACAAAAATAATTTTGATATTTATATATAAATATTAAACAAAAGTATTATATAATAATTATAAAGAGTAACACACAATTAGATGACCCAACACATTAAATAACATACCCAAATAGAAAAATATATAAGCCCAAAACGATTTATAAGTTAGGCCCATACATTAAAAAATGCATGCCCAATTCGTATAAGTCCAAACATAACAGATTAGTGGGGAATTAATTCATTTAATTAGACTATAGATTAATTTTAATTCACACACTTAAATTAAAACAATACTTTATACAACCTATATATGCATTTTTCTGACTAGAAGATGTCGGCGCCGATTTTGGAAACCCTAGCTACACGGTCATCTCCTCCGCCGGAAAACGGCGTCTTCTACTCTAAATCGCCGCCGATCGGACACCACTACACCTTATCGACTCCTTACCAAGACTAATCTCCAGATTTGCAACTACAATACCACCAAAACAACCCCAAACCCTACAAAATCGACACTGAAAAAAACCGACGGAAATTTCTTCGCCGCCTGCTAAACGACGCCTCCGTCGTCGGTTCAACGAAGACGACGGACAGTTGCGGTAGACCACAGCAAAAATCCTTCTCTTAAGCTACTAAATCAGATCAAAATCGGTTTCTATTACAGGTATATTTCAACCAAATTTTCCTAATCAATCAAAAACGTTGAAGATTAGGTCTATTCTGACTTTATTAATTGTTTTTTTTTTTTCAGAATCGGAGAAGGAGTGGATGACTTTCGATGATTCAAAGAATAGATCGTAAGTATTGGAAAAACAGACCACAAATATTTCGATATAGTTGTTTTAATCTACCAGATGAGATAAGTTACCTCAAACAAAGTTCATTGATTTAATATTTTTGTCAATTTCATTCTGGTATGTGTTGATAATAGACTATATTTAAGCAGATCTATAATTCTGAAAATTGAAAAAAAAGGATATCACTATTAGGTTGCAAAATTTTGCAAAATCATTCAATAAATGAGGATTTTAATGTATTTTCAGATTGTGTATAAGGCTTTTGTATATATTGCTGTGAAATGAAGATTACATAACCTTCTACTCCAAATTGAAAGTTATTGGAGATTAAATTGTTATGCATTCCTGGATTCTTAAAAAAGTACTTACATTTGTCAATTGACAGGAAAATGAAAGACGATGAAATATGCAAGAAGAAGAAGGATCAAAGGATATAGCAGCCAGTTCAGCAAGAAAATCAGAGGTATAATAATCACTTGAAGCATCAGTTGATACACCCTGATAGGAGCAACCCTTTATGATTGTAGAACTCTTCAACTTTTTCATTGCAATAGCACAAAATCTGTTTAATTTTTCCTACTTTACAGTTGAATGATATATTTAAAGAAATTGTGTTGTTAATGGGTGTTCATTTCAAAAGCAACACAGGTTCCAACATGACCATTGAGATTGCCAAAAGATAAGGGTTTATGGTTCATATTGGTCTTAAAAACACATGGATATGCAAGTTTAAAAAAAATTTTGCAGAATTTTATTCAGCAGAAACTCATCTTTCCTACTTTACAGTTGAATGATATATTTAAAGAAATTGTGTTGTTAAAAGGGGTTCATTTCAAAAGCAACACAGGTTCCAACATGCCCTTTGAGTTGCCAAAAGATAAGGGTTTATGGTCTTAAAAACACTTGGATATGCATATTTAAAAAAAAAATGCAGAATTTTATTCATATGATAGATATCTATGATCTGTTTCTGTGAATTAAAGGTAATTTTGTAATTACTTACCCTTAGAATAGTAACTTAATAGGTATGACATACTTTGCTAATGTGATTTGGTGTCAATATGGGTGTATCTGTTTTTAAGCATGCATCAAATTCTGAAAAATAAGAATTTAATTTGCACGAATCATGTGCTTTTAAATGCATTCATGCAAGCTTGCAATATATATGACCATGCTTGACTGATCTTTAGAAGTTTGTTGTTTGGTCCCAAAATAGATAATATTCTTAACTATTGATTAAAATAATAAACAGCAATTGATATTTTAAAAGAGAATATACTATAATCTGAATTTTATCAACACCTCTGTAATTTGTATGTTCAAATATTTTTTTAATTAACATAAAAAGTTTACTGTCATATTCTGCAGTGTTTTCTGAGTGCAAAAAGACTAAAATTAATGTTGTGAAGCCAAGGTAACTATTAAATCACCTAATATGTATGCCACACTTTGCTAATAACTGAGTTAATGTTGTCATTTTGGTGTCAATATGGCTCTTTGTAGAAAGCATAAGCAAATTCTGAAAACAAATATTTTACTTTGCATGATTCATGTGTTGTCAATATGACGGTTTGTAGAAAGCATAAGCAAATTCTGAAAACAAATAATTTACTTTGCCTGATTCATGTGATTTTGAATACAATGATGCTTGCTTGGAATATCTATGAGCCTATATTTGTGAACCAATTTTCTCGCATGCATTCTTTGGAAGAGAAGTTTGAATTTTGGTGCCCTATAAACAAAAAATTAGAAAATAGAAACATATATATTATATTAAACTTTCTATATTTCATGTATTCTGTTTTGGTAAACGTACCAGCATATCATGAAATACTACTTCCAAGTGCTATCATTGTTGTCTCTAGAATTGTATTCATAAACACGGATGCAACAACCCTTGATGGTGGTGTTGTAACTTTAGGTAGAAGATTGTCCTTCAACTAATGAATGTTGTCATTGTTTGAGATACAATGCTTTTTGCTATTGAAAAGAAATATACAAAAATCAGTGACTAATTTAAAGAATGTATGCAGTATTTAAACTAACAGCCTATTTTGTGCAGGAAATGATCCCAATAGATTGCAAATAGAAGTGGCAAAAAAGGCAAATCATTGAACACAAATTCTAAAATGTGGTCAGTGCCTTTTTATGAGAATCAACAGATCACTTAAATTGAATAAGACTGTGTATTAAGTTCAGAAACAGGAACAAATAATTTCATTCATTAGTTGCAGGAACTTCGTGATCCAGAATATGAATGAGAGATGGCACTCAAGATTTCACAGATGAGGTGCATCACAGCAATGACAAATACAGGTTAGAAAACTACCTTCATTGTGTTGTGCTGTGCTAAGTAGTTATGGAAACTTATAAAAACATAAGTAACATTTAGACATAATATGAAACTATAAAAGAAAAAAATAGTGATAAAGCAGAAATGGCAAACTGAATGAAATACATTAAGAATAAAGACTGCAGATTCATAGAAGAATACATAAATAATAAGGGAGTCCAGAATCAAATAGAAAATCGTCTCACCAACAGAATAAATAAATAAAAAAAGATCCAATCTTTCAATTGACTACAAATTCACGGAAATCTTTCAAGCAACTAAAAAGATAGACAATGAGGATTATCCATTTTCCCGCGATCTGGAGTTTCACCAATCGCATAATAGATTGTGAGATCAAACCAGCCATTGCTCAAATTACTCACCACACAACACATAGCTCAAAATTAAGCAAAATAGAATGTCAAAAAGATACCAAACGGGAGGAAAAGATCAACATAAATTCGTTCTATCCAACTTACTTCAAATCTCTACGTTGTCTAATCCAGTCACCAATATCATAAATTAAACGCAGTCCTTTTCCAAAATAGGATCGAGGAGAAAAAGAAAGATCTAGGACTCACCAAATTGTTATGAAGAATTGGAAGAAAGAGAGGGAAGTAAGTGGAGATCTATATTTAGGAGCGCTTCCAATTTGTATAGCATATGGCAATGCAACCAACTGTAACCTTTGTAATCCAGATATCATTATTATAATAATACTTTATAATTTATAATAGCGTTTTTAAGTTTCCTTTCTGAAGATTCTACTTTGCGTGATACTAAAGTCGGCTTAAACGTTTAACGTTTTTATCACAGCAACCGAAATTAGGATGGAAGAGCGTTGCTCTGTCAATAGCCCACGACAGATTCTGAGCTTCTCCAAGACCCGGGTGGCCAACGTCTCCTTCTCCGACGCTGATCACCGCTCCCAGACCGAATTAGGCGAATTAGGTGTCTCCGGCGAGCACGGCCCCAAACTCTCTGAGGTTTATGGATTTGTCGGATCTATCACCACTGTTGTTTTTACAGGTCCAATTCATCTGCTCCTTTCGAATAATCACCCACTCTATTTCTGTGAATAGTATTGTTATGTTGATTGTGCATTTTTCTCAATTTTTGCTTATCATTCCTAATTTATCTTTGAATTATGTGAATACGGCGGATTAATTCGTGATTAATTTTTAGGGGTTGTGAAAACCTGTGGAATTGTATATTACTGTATGATGTATATTGTTACTAGAGTTTTAATATGCTGGATATTATTGAAGCATATTTAAGGATAAAGCGCCATTGGATCGATTATATATTTTCTTGATTGCTTGTGGCGGTACACATATGTAGATGGATTATATGGGGCTGTGATTGAAGATGCAAGATGATATGATAAGTATTCGTGTGTAGTTTCTCATGTTTGTTGGACCTCGCAGAATCTTGAAGATTAGATAATTAGAATAGCAGCTAACAGGTTCCTTTTACTCGCGCAACAGTCATATTCATCGTGTGGGCGTATGTTCCTGATCATTGGTTGCATTCTATTGGGATCTATTACTATCCAAGCAGGTTCGTGTTTTCATATGCTTGCTTGCCTTTGTTGCGGATTCTCTCTAAAATGCAATAATATGCTTACTCCTGCAATTATCATGGAAAATTTAAGGCAACTAAGATGAACGAAATTTCTCTAGTCTTGTTAAGTTCTATACTTTGTTTCCCAATAAGTTATGATAGATAGAGTGCATGTCAAAAATAGTATTAGAAACATAATCGAGTTTCCTCTACAAACTTAAAGCTATCAGATTGATGAGTTTAACAATGGAATTGATGAATAACACATTATGGCTACATTACCTTGGTTAATGTCTTCTATATAGCAGTACATGCCTTGTTGTGATATCTTGAAAACTTATTCAGGTATTGGGCTTTGGCGGTGCCAACTTACGTGATGGTGACGATTGTGCTGGCCGTCACATTTTATATTGGCATGAATTTTATGTTAACTCCTCCTCCTACCTCCTTAAATATAATGTTTGGTAAATTT
Source organism: Salvia hispanica (assembly GCF_023119035.1). Lineage (NCBI taxonomy): Eukaryota > Viridiplantae > Streptophyta > Magnoliopsida > Lamiales > Lamiaceae > Salvia > Salvia hispanica. The sequence continues at coordinate 376,181 of NC_062968.1, forward strand.
ACTTCCTAGTTTTTTTCTTACACTGTACTTATGATATTCTCAGGTCCAGAATCATCAATAAGGATTGATAAAAATGTGTTCTCATGTAGCATCAAAGATAGTAACCTTTTCACTTCTGCCCTATTTGCAGATGAATTTAGTAGGGAAATGCTGAGCAGTGTCCCTTTAGTAGATGATGACGAGCAGCCAATTGAGCCTATATCTGACATAGGGATTAACAAAATTAACAAAATCATGTTCGAAAGCTTCAAATGAAGGTGTTTGATTTGAGTAGATCATTCTGCATGTATCTAAAGTTAGATTGTAGGACTTTCTCATTTTTCCAGTTACCTCGTAGAGTTTATGAAACAAAATTAGACCAAGTGATTTGTGGTGAATGTTATTAAAGCTATCTCTGTGTCTTTACCATGTACTTATAATTTAATTGGGTTGAATTATGGAGCTGAAGGTCAGTTTCCAGCCTGCTCTCAAATTTGATGATAACTTGTTGCTGCCTTGGCCTCGAATAATCAGCTTTGAGAATTTTCATTATAACAAATGAGAAAGTTTATATATATGCAAAAGTGTTGCTATTCAAATTGTTATACTCCTATAGAAGTGCTGTTTTTGGCTTTTCTATGTTCTCTCTCTCACTCACTTCTGCCGCCACAACCAGGTACCACAACACCACCACCAGCCACCATTCAATCAACCTGATCTGCTTCCTTGACCAATTGATGATGAGTCAGTGACAGAGGTTGTAGTTGTAGGGCTGCTGTGGCTCCTATTGCATGTCATCCTCACTTGGTTTCAATTTTGGCATATCAAATTCTTGGAGAAAATTAATTTTGGTAAAGATCGGAAATTTCGTGAATTTTTAGGTCCAAGAAAATGTTATGTACACAGAAAATTAAAAATCCAAAATTTGTTTATGCTTAAATTATTGAACATAAAATGGAGTTGTTCATTATTTCTATAACTTTAAATAAACTAGTATCACGTCCGTGCATTGCACGACTCATTTTATTTCTCTCGTAATTTTTTAAGTTGTGAACAAATTTAATTGAAACACATTTACATTTATATAGTAAACGTTTACATTATGAAAATATAAACAATTAATGTGATAATATAAAAAAATAGACAATTACACAGACAAAATATAAATAAAATCAAACATTAACAAAAGTTAACACAAGTACAATTTAATATTCCATATTTTTATATATTTTGTAAAACTTCTTTGTAAACAACATTAATAGAAAAATCACAATTACTGAAGTACCATCACCATCTTAATTACAAACTAAAATATTTAATCCTTCACGATCGAGAATTAAATTGTGTAATGAACTTGTCGGGGTCAATAATCACACCAATTATATCTACAAAAATACAATCCGAGTCAATGTTAATGCACAAATAATAATAATGTAATTGCAAAGTAGTAGTACTAAAAAGTAGTACCAAAGAGTCGCTCTTCAACTTTTTTTTTAACCTACTTGATTAGATCAACCGTCTTAAACAATAAATCTTGGAAATTTTGTGGTCGATGACTTTAGATATACATGTTTTGGAGCACATAATAATTTATAATTTATAATTTATAATTTGAAATAGGAGTATGTACTCTACTTCTTCTTACAAAAAATGGCAAATAGTAACAATTGCTAGTTTAAGTTTTAATATGGCCCGCTCAGTAAAAAAACAAATGAAGGAAGTTAGGATACAGATAAAATATAAATACGTGAAAAATAATACTATACATTATTTTTGTAAAATGGAAAAATAGCTCTGACCGTGAGACTAAAAAATAAAGCAAATTTACATCACACAAAACAAAAAAACCTAAAGAATGTATAATTACCACTTCTCCTAATGAGATTGAAGATATTGTTTATCAAAAGCTATAATTTAAGGTCACACTGGTGAGACACTTCCTAGTCGAGCTTCATTTCATTGCAATATAGTGACCCTATACACTAAAAACCCAAACCTTGAAACCTAAATCCTAAACCCTTAACTTTAAAATATATTCATCATGACCAACAGTTAAGCCAAACATCAATAAAATTCTCCCTTCGTTCTAGTTCGAATTTACTTTGTTGATACCTTATTCTATTTTGGGGGAAAAAAAATAATTTAATAAAATTGTGAAGAATATGAAAACTTAAATGAATCAAATTCATTAAGTTACTAAATCATAAATTGAGTTAACTATTCGATAAATTCAATAACTTTAAACAAATAAATAATTAAAATAATTAGAAATGAACTAAGCAATTAAAACTAATGTACGACGGCTTATTTATCATAGAAAAATGAGTTAGTAAAAGAAAATATACGATGGTCTATTAATCATAAAATATATGGCGTAGATTGTAAAAAAAAATATACATATTCATTATGCCCTAAAATAATGCGCCGCGTTATTATTTCTTCCCTGCGCAAAGAGTACTTCGCGTTTGTTCAAAGGTAAATATTTCTTATCTTCCCATTTTCTCTAAAGACGGAACTTGATAGCAATATGGCGACGAACGGACGACTGGCCTAGTACTTCCTGAAGGCCATCTCGTAGCACTATTTCTTATCTTCCCCTTATCTCGTCGAAGCACATCAAACTGGATCAGTCTTTGCAAACTGTCGGATGATTGGCCGTGCAAGTAAATGGATGACAAACTTTTTAGTTAAAATCTTATAAAAGTGGACAAAGATCTGTTTTGCAAAATCATTCAGACCAGCTTCACGGAAAACTTTTGAACTTCAAGCAAGACCATTTCTTGGTTCGGGTGTGCCTCTACTTGGATTATGGTACCCAAATGTCATATATTTATAGTTCAACCAAAATTTCATGACCATCATTAGAACCTCTTCATTTCCTCTGCTTTATAACCTTTGAACTTTCTCTAATAAAGCATTCATTGTTTTTCTTAACCGTAACTTAATGTGATGTAACGTGATTAATTGTAATCATTCACGGTTAATCTCCACTGTGAGTTTCCCTGTTTAGATTTATACTATAAAGGGAGCAACCATACCTTAACAATATGTGTATCGTTCATTACTAAAATGCCATCCATATGAAATTATTAATCTCAAAATTTATAATGTACTACAAAATGTCAGGTTGTGAGCAATTAAAATTACCCCTCACTCATGGAGATCATTGTCGAGCAGATGGTGGTGAGTGGTGACGGAGTTGAGCCTCGAGCAATTTCGCTGCTCTATTCACGACAGATAGCTTTACCACTAATGATTTTTTTAGACAGAATTTAGTCTTATATTTATAGTCCCTAAAGAGTATACCATTAGCCATTATTAATTTATAATGGTCGGATTCATTGGTGGAAATAGGAAAGGCAGCCACGTATATTAAATATGATATTTTTAGATTTATACTATAAAAGGAGCAACCATACCTTAACAATATGTGTATCGTTCATTACTAAAATGCCATCCATATGAAATTATTAATCTCAAAATTTATAATGTACTACAAAATGTCAAGGTTGTGAGCAATTAAAATTACCCCTCACTCATGGAGATCATTGTCGAGCAGATGGTGGTGAGTGGTGACGGAGTTGAGCCTTGAGCAATTTCGCTGCTCTATTCACGACAGATAGCTTTACCACTAATGATTTTTTTAGACAGAATTTAGTCTTATATTTATAGTCCCTAAAGAGTATACCATTAGCCATTATTAATTTATAATGGTCGGATTCATTGGTGGAAATAGGAAAGGCAGCCACGTTTATAAAACGCCAATTTCATTCTAATTAATCAGTTAATCCACATTGACCGTTTGCTCTATTCCTTTTCTCTCATAACCTAAATGAGTTCATGAGCCTTTTGGCTTTTCATTTCTTTGTACAGACGAAATGTGTTATAAGGATGTTTAAAGTACATCTATATGTGAATTTAATTGACTACCGTTAAAGATGAAGAAATTAATTGTTAAAAAAAAATAGTTTTAATTAAATTGTAATTTTTTAATTAAAATGGCATGTAAATATCTCCAAAACTCCCCTTTTATATATGTATATCTAATGTTTTTGTTGCACCATCTCCTACTCCACCCGTCACAAACATAAAATAATGACAAGACAAACCTCGATTCATAATTGGAAAACTTGAAACTCCTCCGGCCTATCATATGAGCTTGCAAATCAACACAAGTGACTACAAAAACGAATTTACCGAGCACAATTAGAAGAAACCTACTAACTTACATTTTATAATACGTAATACAATAACAAATGGTCGATTCACAACAGCATATACTCAAAACACTACTAATACATTATTTAGCCATAAAAAGAGATGATTAAAACCACACATATAAAGAGCAAAAAAAGTTTGACTGAATGTGCTCGGTACAGAGCACTTTTTATAGTGTGTGGATAAGAGCAAGCATATGAGCCTAGCATTATAATTACGAAAGCAATTCAATAGTATTAAAACAAAATAATTACTATAGAGAAGCAAAATCCTTACCGGTCATTATTGTAGAAGAAACGGACCATAAAATTTAGAGAGTCTCTCATCCAAAATCTTTTCAATTTCCTCAATAAATTTGAAGTAATTATTCTATTTGTATGTCAAAGACTTTTCACTTCCACTTCCCTCAATTATCATAAAATAAATAAAATCTTTTCATTACTCCAATTTATTAAAAAAAAAATCATAATGGCATTTTGGTTAATTTTTCCAAAACTCACTTTTGGGCTTGGTCAATGTACGACACGTGTTGAGTTTGTGATATGGACAGGTTGGGGGTCTGCCTAACCCCCCACCGTGACGGTGTTTGAGGAAAAAAAAAAAAACCTGAACCCTAAACCCTAGACACGACCTCAGCTTGGGAGCTCATCCGGACAAGGTCCCCTAGACATTTCGGCCTTCGCATGGTGTGGAATGCTGGGCTGACCCCGACCATCTCTGTCTTTATCTGGCGCCTCCTCCTCCAGAAGGTCCCTGTTGAGTGTGTTGTTCAGTCTCGTGGTATCCTTCTCGCATCCAAGTGTCTGTGTCGTGTCTCTTCTTATTCAGTCGAGTCGTGTCAGCATTTGTTCGTGTCTAGTCCGTTGGCGAGATCTGTTTGGGATTTTTTTGATGGCTGGTTCCCTCATATTAGCACACACATTCACACGTGCACTGATATTGCACTTAGATTAGGTTTTTGGTGGAGGTCCTCTCACAGGGCCCCTGCCCTGCACATTTCTTTTCATATTCCTTGCTTGGTATATTGGTTCATTTGGACGGAGAGGAATAGCTGCAAGCACCGCAATATTTCTTTTCGTTCTTCCCATGTTATTTGGCAGGTGATACGACATTTGCGGATCTTGGTGGCGGCGGGTGTGCTATTCCCCCTTCATTGGAGTGGTTGCACCCCGGCTGTCGACTTCATGCGTACAGTTCCTCCTCGTCTGCGAGTTCTCAGGTCCTTGAGCGTGCTTTGGCATCCACCCGATGATCCTTGGGTAAAGCTGAACACTGAAGGGGCCTTTACTATCTCGACGGGACAGGCTGGTGGTGGGGGAGTGGTTCGTGGTTTAGACGGCTCTCTGCTGAGGGCCTTTTGCACGCCCCTTGTAGCTGCGTCGGCCTTCGAGGCGGAGCTCTTAGCTCTTCTTCACGGGCTGACGGTGGCTATGGAGTTCTCATCACAGGTTTGGGTAGAGATGGATGCAGCAGCAGTGGTCGCGATGTTCACTTCGGGACGCGGGGGAGCAGCGGACGTGAGACATCATATGGCTCGCATTCGCATTTTGCTCTCACAGTTGCAGGTTAGGTTCTCTCATATCCACCGAGAGGGCAACCGGGGAGCTGACTTCCTAGCAGGTAGGGGGGTTCAGACCCCTGCCATGACTTTCTATGATGCAAATACATCGCCTCGATATTTGAAGTCACTTGTGAGGATGGACCAGTTGGGCTATCCAAACTTCAGATTCGGATATCGGGATGGATGAGTACTGTGTTTTTATGATGTTTTTTGATATGTATTTTTGTTTCTTTCTTGGGCTTGGTCATCTCTTGGCCATCACCCACTTTATCAGTTCTTATTTTAGTTCGTCTACTAGATGGATATTGCCCGATATGTGGGGATATCCCATTAGTTTGGTATTAGTTCTTGATATGTATTACCTTGTTGATGGCTAGGTCACTTTTGGGCTTAGTCAATGTACGATACGTTTGAGATTTTGATATGGACAGGTTGGGGGTCAGCCTAACCCCCCACCGTGACAGTGTTTGAGGACAAAAAAAAAAAAAAACCCTAAACCCTGAACCCTGAACCCTGATCCAAGCCCTTTGGCCTAGCGGTCAAGGGGTGAGGATATGGCATCCCAGAGGTCAAGGGTTCAACCCCTGGGAGGCGCATTTGGGATTAATTTCCCTTGTGGGGCTTTCAAGCTTACAGGTCTGAACCTCATGTAGCGGGAGTCTTCGGGACTGGACCTTCATGCAGCGGGAGTCTTCGGGGCTGGACCTGTTAGGTTTGGTATACTGAAAAGCATGTTTCGAGCAAGTTAACGCGCGAATAGAATCTTGTTTGTATACGGAAAACTCTACAATCCACTTTTAACCCGATTCAGTATTATTCGAGCAGTTTTGCACGAATAGAATTAGTATATTATTACATTGTGTTTGCTTGTGCATTTATAAGATGTTTTATAAACATTTAAATGCATAAGAAGCATACAAAGCCTAAGTCTTTTGCTTAGTAGACTTGTTGTGGGCGTCGTCCACTTTAAGGTAACTACAATCGGTTCTATGCGATGCTTTGCAAAAGAGAAAGAAGAATTTCACAACCTAGATAGGCTTTGGCTACCTATCGTGAAAGGTTGCAATGTCAGTCCGATTATTTCTAAGCCTTATTGAAATAAGATGAATAGCATTGAATGGATCTAACAGCAAGACGTGTCTTTGTGCTATCTACTGAAAGACTATGTCTTGATAAAATATTATTTCTTAGTCTACATACGTTAGCATTGAGCATACGATATTGATTATGCACTAATTTGACTTATCAAATGGTGCGGATTTTTCGCAACCCAATAATCCTGATATGTTGGATAGTGGTGATTAATATCTAGCGGTGCTAGGATTGCTATTATGTTGAATCGTGCGCGAGGTGAGTCTCGTTTGATAATGTCCTCAAGAGGAGCTTGAAACAAGGTTTTATTATTCGGAAAACTGGCCAGTTGGAATTTAATTATTCCATGAATAATAAATAAGTGTTTCTTGCTAAGTCCACTCTTGGAATTAATAAGATGTTAATTAATTAAGTCCATAGCAGACTTTAATTAATTAATGGACATTTATATCTTAAGCGCGGGAAATAAACATTTAAATAAAATGGAAACCCGGATTATTTGTAATTTCGGATTTGGATGGACAGTGCAATATTATTACTGTAGTGGCTGATAATAATATTCCAATATAAGCTTGTAATAAATTGTGGGTTCAATTTAATTAGTAAAAAGCTAATTGGGTGAGGCCTCATCCAAACCTCCATAGATCCCTAACTGGGCCCAATGTGAACTTAATATAAATAGGAGAATAGAGGAGAGACAAACTTCACTTTTTCATGATTGAAAATTTTCGTCTATCTCTAATAAGAGTAAGAGACGATTTTTTTTCTTGAATTCTCCTCCGTGAGTTTTTCAGCTCGTTCTCCGTGATGAATTTTTCTGTCTTCTTTATTCGAGTCCTAGTGTTTCGATAAGATCAGCCCACACTGATTTCGGAATACAGTTCGGGAACCAGTTAGAAGATCCGTGGTCTAGTATTGAAGATCATCGTGGAGAAGGCGCGAGCAATCGACGATTCTTTGGAGAATCAAATCGGTAACTCTAAACCGTAGTATTCATGTTTAGGATTTACCTTCTATGAGCATGAATTATTTGCGTTGTAGCATGCAATTCTGGTTAACATGTGAATAGATTGTTCCCATAATCTGTCAAATAGATCCTACGTCTGATTTATTTGTTTTGTACAAGTCTTCCGCTGTGCAAGGGGATTCAAACCCAACAATTGGTATCAGAGCCAATTTTTGGCTCTGACTATGTGGATTAATTTCATGTTATGTGAATTGCTTGAATGCATGTTTGTATTCGCGATGTGTTCGTTGTTTTAGTTAATTTGATTAAACGACGAACTATGTTATTGGCGAATTAGGTTGCTGCGTGTATTAATTAACATGAATACATGTTTATATTGTTTACACGAATTGATGAGCATGACCATATGTAATTATTATGTATAAGTAATGATTGCTTATGTTGATTACAAATTGTTGCAATTGTTTGCACGAGAGTTTGTATTCATGCTGTTGTTATCGTTTTGTTCGTAATTATCGAATCAATTCGAGTCTTGGAGCTGTGAAGTCGACGCCGCTATCGCGATAAATCGGAACCGCAGCACAGCGATTCCAACGGCGACGGAGAGAACAGTCCAATCGAGTGGGAGCCCTTCGTGGGCAGTTCCCGGACTCGAGGTGGATGACGCAGCTGCAGTAAGCACGCTGGGCAGGCTACGTCGGCAGCCCAAGCCTACGGGCTGGGCAGCTTGCGAGACGCACGGACTACAGCACCGGCGGAGTTGCAGCGACGCAGCAGCGGTGTCTCCGTGCAGCAGCAACGGTGCGAGTGGGAGCCTCCCTACGGCGGCTGCCCGGACTCGTGCGATGTCACCGTGCATGGTTCGGTGAAGATTGTTTCCAAATTTTGATTAGGATTTCCAAATCCTTGGATTCAAATCTTTTGTGGATTTTATATATTATATTGAATTTAATTATTAATTAAATCATGGATTAATTAGATTTTTTCCTTATTTATGGATTCATATGGATTTTATTCCTAGTTGAATCCTAGTTATATTTGGAAAATAATAATCTATATTTTTATCTATATCATATGGATTTATATGGATTTATTCCTAGACGAATCCTAGTTGGATTTAGATAATGATAATATTATTTTATTCTTATCCTATGAGTTTATATGAATTTTATTCATAGATAAATTCTAGAAGGATTTGGTTAGTGATAACATAATATTTTATTCTTATCTTATAGATTTATATGGATTTGTTCCTAGATAAATCTTGGATAGATTTGAATAATTATAATATAATATTATCTTATTCTATGGATTTATATGGATTTATTCCAAGATAAATCCTAGATGAATTAAGATTAATATTAATATTAATTTATTTTTATCCTATGAATTTGAATAGATTTAATTCTATTAAGACAAATCTTAGATGGATTAAAATAAGTATTAATCCAAGTTATCCTTATCTTTTGGATTTATATCCTAGATAGATTAGGATAAAGATGATATATAAGAAAATCCTTATTTAATTGGATTTAGATAAAATTTATTTATCTAAGAAATCCTAAGTAATATTTGATATATTCTGGATGTCTATTCTAAATAGAATTTAAGATTTGTATAAATCTTGGTTGATAGGATTTTATTTTTATCTTATGGATTATGATGGAATTGTTTCTATCTAGTAATATCCTAGTACGATTTAAATAATGATAATCCTAGATCAACGTTATCTTGAATTGTAGGATTTGATTTTATCGAAATAAAACCTAGAATAATCCTAAATGGATTTAGATAGTTTACACTATCTTGATAAATCCTAAATGAATTTGGATAATTATTATCCAAGATAAAACTTAATTATTTAATTGATTCTCCCTTGACTAGATTAAATAATTGTCGTTAATTATCCATGTGTGTTTAAATGCCATGCATTAAATGGATTTATCTGTTTATTTGGTGTTTATCTTTTTTAAGTGGATTATCTGCCTATCTGCTTATGTGATAATTATGCAAAAACCATGTAAAATATCTAAGCGATAATTACAATAAATGCGTTGTATATGGTCTCCATCGATTGGTTTGCAAATTTTATGAAGCCAATTTCTAATATTATCGCCACCCATGCTGTGGGGACAATAATCCTAAGAAATAGCAAGTTCATAAGGGCAGACTTCTCAAATATAAATAGTATGAACTAGAAAGTAGTTTCTAATATTATCGCCACCCATGTTGTGGGGACAATAATCCTAAGAAATTATAAGTTTCAGAAGTTCAAACAGAATTTATGAGATAGCTTGGTTTTGTTATCAGAACATGAGCATTGTTATGGGAGTGTGTTGTAGAAATAAAATTCTGTAATGCTAAATCTGATGATCGTGCTTAGGCAACATTTGGCGGTCATGCCGTGCTGCGGTCTCTGGACTATTCCTCGGTGTTGTGACCAGTAAAAATGTAAAATTTTATTGCGTATTAACCTCTGCTTGAGGGTACAAAATTTTAATTTTATAGTTGCAAGATACATAATTGTTTTGTGGTTATTTGCGATTATGTATTGAGCATAGTATGTGATAATAAGTTTATTTGCCAAATCTTCATGATGTCATTCAATATTTTGTCTGCGATCCTTAAAAGTAAACTCGAATGCCAAAATTATGTAGACTGGAAACGTAAATGGATAAGATTCTCATCGCTAAAAACTTGGAGTTTATACTCAATGATTCATGTCCTCCATTTCCTCGACATAATTCCATGAAGAAAGTTCGAGAATGCATTATGCATGTACTTGGCAAGTTCTTTAAGGAATAGGGTCAAGCTATTTTCTTTTAAGTAGCACGACAAGTCTTGGTTAGTGACGATGAAAGATGGATATTAATTGAATCTGTCTAGATGATTCGATTGGAATATCCTAAAGGGACAGAATGTTTTGAGGAATCTTTTGATCACTCAAATAGTTTTCTGACTCAAGTCATCGCCTAAAGTAATAAGAAATGACTACTAGAAGGTTTAACTGAAAAGTGGAAAGCCTTCAGAATATTAGTCGTTATATTACTGGTAGAGGAAATCAACATGATAGATGACGAATTCATAAAGGCTGCATTTTTCCTAAGTCCTAGTTCATTTGAACAAAGGACTAGATATGGAAATGGTAGAGCCTGAATTGTCATCAAAGTTTGTTTAAAGCGAGTGAAGATGCTTTGTAAGTTGGATTGACCTCTTTTAAAGAAGGACAATGACTTACATGACAATGCAACTTCTAAGTAAGAGATCTTGATCCAGTTAGGCTTTCGTTGCAGAGGGAGCAATTTTTGCTAAGTTATTGTTTTATGGTTGATATTTAAGGCACCATAGTATTAAAACAATATAATTACAATAAGATTGAGTATTAAACAACACATCAACTTCTTAAACAATGAATGATAAAGTATTTATGGCTCTTAGTTCTATGGCCAAGAAAATACTTAGCTATTATTCAAACTGATCTAGACTATCAAGATTTTAACAATTTGTTTGTTAAATAGCTTGAATGTCGAGAATGTCTGTTTGATGCACTATGAGTTAGAATCATTTGATTAAAAAAACTTATAAAAGTGCGACATAGAAAAACTAGCAAGTCTTATTGGTTTACTCCATAAGAAGACGAGCAAAGTGTTATGATCAGTAGTGGGAGTCTAATCTCCATTGACGAATCCAAGCATTCTTCTAAAGAATGGGATAGTTGTGTAAGAAGAAATCAAAGTCTTTCCAAGACAAGTTTGATTAAGTGATGAGTTGTACTCATTAAAATCTTATCATTGATGGGATAAGCGTTAGATACAATGAGTTGCACCTTAATGAAACTACCAGCATCAGCACCTTCTACAAAGCACGAGTTGTGGACTAGAGCGACTCTAGTCTAGCACATCTCAAGGTGTAATGTTGTTCCAACACATGTTGGAAAGGTATCCAAGAAATTGAGGTTGAGTACTGAGGTATGTTTTAAGGCTGTCCCAAATGATGTAAAGATATTAGTTCTGTAATCTTCAAAGATAGAGTTCTTGTATGAAGATTAAGAGATGAACTACAAGCCTAACAGCGTGATAACTCTCAAGATAAAGAGAGAGATATCAGATTTTCCATATTACCAAGGAGTCATACCATGAGAAACTTTTGCACTAATAAAATCAACTTCAGTACCTAAGATTGTAAGAACCATGTCATAGTGGGAGCGTTCCTAGGAACATAACTAGTTCATGGGTCTAAGAGTGTCGTAAGACTCAGTCTCAGATCAACTTGAACATAATCCCTTTAACTACAATGTAGTATTGGTTCATTTGGATATTCATCCTTAAAAAGTTGATAGATTCCAAACTACAATCTAAGATAGACAACATGTTTTGCAAGACTTGCAATACTACCTATAGGCTGTGTCAGTCAGTGGGAGCTAGTATATTTGCAAGTGTAAATGTGGATCTCAAAAGGCTAGAAAATGACAATGGGTTATGCCCAAAGAGAAATATCTTCTCGCGGTCGTTGTGCCAGGATTTGTTTGATCCTAATGTCTATCAGAACTTACATAAATTAGAATGTATGTATTATGATTGTCAAGACAACTTTCTATTAATAGAAGTCTTGAGGAGATCATCTACATAGAACATCCTAATGGGTATGTAATTAAGGGCAAGAAACACATGATTGGAAGCTTATGAAGACCTTTGTGGTCTTAGGCATGCATCTAAATCAAAGTACATGTGTTTTATCAAAATTGTCAAATGTTTGGATTTTGACTTTTGCCCATAGTAGTGCTGTAAGCACAAGGAAGTTGAAAGTGCATTAAATATGGTATTACCGGTACTCTACGATGATGAAATCTACAAAAGTTGTAAACAACTAAGATTGACATCTGGCGTAGGAAACTGGTTGTCTACCCAGTTTAAGATAAAGGATTTAAGAGAAACTAATTACATTCTAAGCATTCTAAGTCTTTAATATTGCTAGAAAGAATGTTGAGATTCTCTTAGGAATCTTATATCTATACATTGCTTGGAATATTTTAGCATTAGAAATTCCATGTAAAGGTTTTTACCTTTCAAGATGGAATTGTCTTGTCTCTAGTCAAGTGTCGTTTGACGCTTAGTGAGAACAAGAATTATGAGACTAGTTTTGGAGATAGATGTCTCATGTATGCTATGATGTGTGCTAAGTTTGATATTAGTTGTGCTCTTGCATAGCAAGTATATATCATATTAACCATGGCAAAGGACTTTGATTGAGGTAAAGAATATACCATAGTGCTTGAGAAAGACTAAACGCTATATTCAAGTTTACCAGTCATTCATGTAATGTCCTTGGGGTTATACTGACTTAGTTTTATGACTAATCAGTGATCGAGTAAGTCATCCTCTAAGCATGTGTTAGGAGTATCTTCCTAAGAGCTTTAATCGTAAGTTTGAGTATGTCTATGAGTATTAGATTTTGTTATGATTACTCTAGTAAAGGCTAACTCAAGGGACACACGAGCTAATAAAGCTAAGCAATCATATAGAGAGATGAAATTAATTAAAGATCAAGTATGCAGCAAGACATTATGATGGAATAGATATGATCAGAGAACAACCAAGCAGATTTTTTCACAGTAAATGCCTTTGTGGCAACATGTTTACAAACATGATGTGAAATGAATGGTAGTTCGATATATCTGGAACCGAGACCTGCTTTGAGTATAAGTGGGAGATTGTTAGGTTTGGTATACTGAAAAACATGTTTCGAGCAAGTTAACGCGCGAATAGAATCTTGCTTGTATACGGAAAACTCTACAATCCACATTTAACCCGATTCAGTATTATTCGAGCAGTTTCGCACGAATAGAATCAGTATATTATTACATTGTGTTTGTTTGTTGATGAGTCTCGTTATCATCAGGAAACTGGAACGATGGCCCAAACTGATCAGGAGCAAGGACCCCTCTAACCATCGTCTGCGGCCCATGGAAAAGAGGAAAATCATGGGGACTTTCAAGAATCATAAGAAAAAGAGAGTGACACCTCCGATGATGTACCACCTGAAATACCCAGCACAGCAGCTACACAATGCACCACCCCAAGGAGGAGCCGAAGGAAGCAATGACACACCCCCACACTGACCAGTTAGTTTTTCTTTTAGATTTTCGTAATTTTTAGTTTCTTTTCTATGTGTGTCAGTTTTATGTTTATGTGTTAATATGTTTGTGATATCATGCGTAAACCCCTTTTCATAACACTTAGCCTATTTCATAGTCTAAGTGTGAGAAGGCTGGGGTTTACACCATATATGTGTTTAGGTTGTTTAGAAATTTTCATTATGTTATGTGATTTTGTTTGGTAAGTATTATATCTTCTCTCACTTAGCCTATTGCATAGTCTAAGTGTGAGAAGTTTTGATATATAGTATGTTTTGCATATCTTGTTTTTGTTCTACTTTGTCTATAGGTTCTTTATGTTAGTTACTCTTGCCCCACTTAGCCTATTGCATAGTCTAAGTGTGAGAAGTTTTCATATGTAGTATGTTTTCCATGTGTTATGTGTTTTTCTATGTTTTCTGTGTTTCTATGTGTTTGATACTAGCCATCATGTTTTCCACTTCACTGAGCTACTTGAGGGCAAGAAAGGATGAAGTGGGAGGGGGGGAACCTAATGGCCAGTATAACTGTATATATGTGTTGTCGCGTGTCGAGTCAGTCCCTAGTAGGTCAGTTTAGGTTACGTTTTTTTTAGGATATGTGTTGAATGAACGGGCTTAAAACTCAACTGTTTCAAACTGACGGTGAGGGGAATTGATGGAAATAAAGCATGCTAAACAATGGAAACCACCCCTCCCAGTAGATCCTAGTTAGTACAGATGATGCGAGTATGAGAGAAAAGCCCAAACTTAAGGCCAGATACGAAAGACCTCTTAAATGGTGAGTTAGAAGCCTAAAATTGGAACTTTTTTCCGTTAAATATATAAAAAAGAAGAGTGGCTGCCACATGATTTCTAGCGTGAAGTGACCGCGTGTAGCAAAATCCTAAGGGCAATAGGAAACCCCCCTGAAAAAAAAAGTCCCTTCCATTAGAACCCTTTTTCTAGCCCCTCTCCTTTAAACCCCCCGATATAACCCACTGGCCACCGGGACTGTGTGTATGAAAGGCATGGCAAAGAGCTACTGATCAAGAACAAGGGCAGAAAAACCAGCCGGTGAAAGGAGCAGAAAAAAATGAAGAAAACTGACCAGGAGGAAATACTTGGTCCCAAAAAAAAGGAATAAGGGTGGCAAAGCCACGAAAAAGAAAAAAAAAAGAAGAAAAAAATGGAGAAAATGGCCTGGAAAAAGTATCCGGACCACACAAAAAAAAAAGAGAAGAAGGAATAAAGGTGGCGAAGCCACAAAGGATGTCTACTGACTAGTTGGAAGCCAAATCGTGAAAAACATCAAGTCAAGCAAGAAGAGATGCCAAGCGCCCGAATACACACAGCTCCTCCGCATCAGAATAAAGTAGTGTTATTTTGAACCTTAGAGCCTTAGGAACATCCACCCCAAATGTTACAAGCCCAAAAAGCCCCGTTTCAAGCCAATAAAGACCCTCAGGAGCTGCACGTGAGATCTAAGTCTGAAGCATCTGTGGTTTAGCATTTTGAGGGAAACAGTCCTAACATCCCTGGTGAGTTACCCATGGAATAAGGTTTCCAAAGACTCCTGTAGTGGTCAATTATCACGAGTAACGAGAAAGTTATGGCCTTTTTAATATTCTAAATAAATCCAAAGCAGCTGCCTTTGGCCGTTTCTCAGAAAAACGACAGAGAGATAATCCAATTTCGAGAATGCCCAACTGTTACCCATGGAATAAGGTTTCCAAAGCCTCCTGTAGTGGTCAATTATCACGAGTAACGAGAAAGTTATGGCCTTTTTAATATTCTAAATAAATCCAAAGGCAGTAGCCTTTGGCCGTTTCTCAGAAAAACGACAGAGAGATAATCCAATTTCGAGAATGCCCAACTGTTACCCATGGAATAAGGTTTCCAAAGCCTCCTGTAGTGGTCAATTATCACGAGTAACGAGAAAGTTATGGCCTTTTTAATATTCTAAATAAATCCAAAGGCAGTAGCCTTTGGCCGTTTTCTCAGAAAAACGACAGAGAGATAATCCAATTTCGAGAATGCCCAACTGTTACCCATGGAATAAGGTTTCCAAAGACTCCTGTAGTGGTCAATTATCACGAGTAACGAGAAAGTTATGGATTTATTAATATTGTAAATAAATCCAAAGCCAGTAGCCTTTGGCCGTTTTCTCAGAAAAACGACAGAGAGATAATTCAATTTCGAGAATGCCCAACTGTTACCAATGGAATAAGGTTTCCAAAGACTCCTGTAGTGGTCAATTATCACGTAGTAACGAGAAAATTATGGTCTTTTTAATATTCTAAATAAATCCAAAGGCAGCTAGCCTTTGGCCGTTTCTCAGAAAAACGACAGAGAGATAATCCAATTTCGAGAATGCCCAACTGTTACCCATGGAATAAGGTTTCCAAAGCCTCCTGTAGTGGTCAATTATCACGAGTAACGAGAAAGTTATGGCCTTTTTAATATTCTAAATAAATCCAAAGGCAGTAGCCTTTGGCCGTTTCTCAGAAAAACGACAGAGAGATAATCCAATTTCGAGAATGCCCAACTGTTACCCATGGAATAAGGTTTCCAAAGCCTCCTGTAGTGGTCAATTATCACGAGTAACGAGAAAGTTATGGCCTTTTTAATATTCTAAATAAATCCAAAGGCATTAGCCTTTGGCCTTTTCTCAAAAAAACGACAGAGAGATAATCCAATTTCGAGAATGCTCAACTTTTACCCATGAAATAAGGTTTCCAAAGCCTCCTGTAGTGGTCAATTATCCGAGTAACGAGAAAGTTATGGCCTTTTTAATATTCTAAATAAATCCAAAGGCAGAAGCCTTTGGCCGTTTCTCAGAAAAACGACAGGAGAGATAATCCGATTTCGAGAATGCCCAACGGTTACCCATGGAATAAGGTTTCCAAAGACTCTTGTAGTGGTCAATTATCACGAGTAACGAGAAATTTATGGTCTTTTTAATATTCTAAATAAATCAAAAGACAGTAGCCTTTACCCGTTTTTCAGAAAAACGACGGTGAGATGATCCAATTTCGAGAAAGTCCAACTGTTACCTTTGGAATAAGGTTTCCAAAGCCTCTTGTAGTGGTCAATTATCACGAGTAACGAGAAAGTTATGGCCTTTTTAATATTCTAAATAAATCCAAAGGCAGTAGCCTTTGGCCGTTTCTCAGAAAAACGACAGAGAGATAATCCAATTTCGAGAATGCCCAACTGTTACCCATGGAATAAGGTTTCCAAAGACTCTTGTAGTGGTCAATTATCACGAGTAACGAGAAAGTTATGGCCTTTTTAATATTCTAAATAAATCCAAAGGTAGTAGCCTTTGGCCGTTTCTCAGAAAAACGACAGAGAGATAATCCAATTTCGAGAATGCCCAACTGTTACCCATGGAATAAGGTTTCCAAAGACTCCTGTAGTGGTCAATTATCACGAGTAACGAGAAAGTTATGGATTTATTAATATTGTAAATAAATCCAAAGCCAGTAGCCTTTGGCCGTTTTCTCAGAAAAACGACAGCGAGATAATTCAATTTCGAGAATGACCAACTGTTACCAATGGAATAAGGTTTCCAAAGACTCTTGTAGTGGTCAATTATCACGAGTAACGAGAAAGTTATGGTCTTTTTAATATTCTAAATAAATCATCACGAGTAACGAGAAAGTTATGGCCTTTTTAATATTCTAAATAAATCCAAAGGCAGCTGAGTCTTTGGCGGTTTCTCAGAAAAATCGACGAGAGAGATAAATCAATTTCGAGAATGCCCAAGTACCTGTGGAATAAGGTTTTCCAAAGACTCCTGTAGTGAGTCAATTATCACGAGTAATGAGAAAGTTATGGCACTTTTTAATATTCTAAATAAATC